>NW_017101026.1:560475-625050 GCF_001263275.1 Habropoda laboriosa
AAGTTGTCTGGTATTATTGAATTACAAGTTTCCGGCGACGCTGTTTGCAGCATCGTGTTGCGCGCACACACGTACCCTTATCTCAACGAAACTTCCGTCCCGTTGTTCATTATCGTGACGCTTTCGACGATTCTCGATAACTGCTGTTACATGTTCCATCAGTCAGAGAATAGCAACGAATAGCAAAAGTATATTCGACCTGTATTTAATTGAAACGCTTCGGACAAGCGTGTCACTCTGTGATAAAGTCGCCTCGTCCGAGGAATTATGAGAAAATAGTGGAATGTAAACCGTAAAAGCGCGTTCGCTCTTTTCCTCGAATTGGAGCGCGCGGCGTAGCGTTGCAAGGGGGCCCGGCGACTCCTCGCGACGTCGTCTACGTTCCCAACGTGCACGGCACTGCCTATTGACGTCTGCAGTAGGCGTGGTTTCACTCTGGCCGATAGAGGGATATATTTACCGCACACACAACTTTTCTCTCTGGTGCGCGAACGGAGAGGCTCGCGTTATTCGATTAATAATGTGTATTTGCAGTGCGAGGTTTGATGCGACCGGTGCACGGCGCGAAACCGTGGCCACTCCTCGGCACAGGGGCTGATTCCTCCGGGCGCACGCACCTTTCCTGGCCGGGGGTGACTTTTTCTCTCTCCTCGAACCAACACCACGCAGTGCTCTCTTTCTCTCTCATCATCGTGTGTGTGCCTCCACGGGAAAAATCAACCGATTCGAGGTCCGTCGGTGCTCCAACCATAGTGGAAGTGTGCTCGCCGTGTCGCGATCCCTCTGACAGCCTTCTCCTCTATTTCTCCACCGACGTCAACATCTCTTCGTCGTCTTCTGCGTCGCGTCGTGGCCCGGTGCTGCCGTGCTCTTCTGCTGATCATCGTGGGACCGATATCACCTGTCTCCGTCGTCCTCGCGGACGACCCTTCTCTACCGAGGCTCTTTCAAAAACTTTCCCTTCTTATCACACCTTGAAGAATGGCGGGTAACGGCGTTCCGGTCTTATTGGTCACTGCGAACGTTGGCAGTATTTTCGAGGAGGTACGTAACACGTAGATTTCCCATTATTTTCCCTCTGGTTATCTTCTCTTCCACCCAATGCACGACCCTGAGGGAACGATCGATCGATCGCGCCTCGCGATTTACCTTCGAACTCGACCTACTTCTTCTTTCCTTCTTTCATCCTCTTTCCTTTCCTCTTTCTTTCTGGCAACCCGAGAGCAGCCGCTTGGCGCGTCTTTCGCATACGGGACCTATTCTCTTTCCTCTTACTCGTTCTACCTTCGTTCATCTTTCTTCCCCCTGGTTTTTTTTTTCTTTTTTTCCAAACCGTCTCACGGTGCCTCTTCTTCGAATGCGGTGTTACGTCTATAGACGAGTTTCCATAATTATACCGTTCTTATCGGCCGAATTACGCATTCCCGTTAAATCGATTGATAGGAACGATAACTTATCGTTCGCCAGCGCGAACGCTTTTTGGAGATTCGCTCGGTTCGAGGTTTCGCTGGTGAATCGGTGAAAGTAAAACGAAGCAGCGAAATATGATAAAGATACGCGATTCGTTTTTAAGCGAAGATATTTTTGTTTTTGTTTTTTTATCGATCGATAAGGATCGTAATTAGCAGACCGTTTCTTTCAAGATGAAAATTTCCCTTTTTCCAGCCTAGCGTGATGTTGAAAATTTGGACGGAGGAATTTTTATCTGTAAGTATTACAGATAAGATGCGCTGTCATTGCGTAAATATAACAGTTATTTACATTCATGGAGCAACGCTTTTCAGACTATACTGAGGCTGGAACCGAAATTTATTGCATTGCACTGCCAAGAAATAGGTGGAAAAAGTTATGAGCACAGTATGAGACAGGTGGAAGACTTTGTTAGGTAATGAACATTCCTTCCTTTTTTTTTATTCCTCTTTTTCCTAAGGTGTACTGCACAGAGATTATAATATTGTGTTAAGCATAAAAGGGGATTTCCTAGGAAATCTTGTTACGGCAAAGCTTCTTGAAAGGTTTCCATTGACAGAGGCTTTTAGTCTAACTGAATTAATGAAACAATAGCCAAGTACTAGTTTATCTAGCAATATTTGCACCAGTATTATTTTAACTAATTAACTTTGGTTAAATTGCCTCAGCATTATGTAGTAGGTGTGGAGAGAAGGCCTTTTTAAAACTGTACTAAGACAAATAGCTTTTCCCTGATCACAATATTGAATATAATTTAACGCATAAGTGGCAGAAAGGGATAAAAATAGATGATCACGCGTGGCTCTACAGTTGAGCGAGCCACTTCAAAAGATGAGCTTATCGAATGATACTCATAGGGGAGCAGTGTAAAAAAAAAAGTGTTGGAAAATATAACAGATCTTTCAGTTGCTATGAAAAGTTCAGCATCTCTATCGCTCTTGTAGAATATTCCTTTAACCTGACAGTGTTATTTCTTGTAGGTTACTAATGTCATCGGAGGAATTAAGGCTGTTTGACAAAATTAGAGTATTCTTAGACGAAGATTATTCCTCTGCTGAACATTTTACGGTATACGAATCGCTAATTATTCATAAAAATCACTGGATATACTTATACACAACTGTATTAACGTACAATTGTTTCAACAGGCACTTGGAAATTTTTACTTTGTGCACGAATCTTTGAAGGAAGTTTTATTATGGGACTTCCAAGGTACAGCGTGCTTTGTGTATTTTAAAATATCCGTTGGGACCATGCTTAGACTAATTTACTATTAAAATTTTAGAATGTACTTTTATACCGGTGAATGGAAGGGAGGTTCATTCTGGTAATATAGAGGCAGTCACGACCAAAGAAAAAGCAAAGTTCCCTCAGGAATTTTTTCCAGAATGCAAATGGTCCAGAAAAGGATTTCTGAGAACACGATGGAGTATTGGTGGAACTGTTTTTGATCTCATAAACATACACTTATTTCACGACGCCAGTAATTTCATTGCTATGGAAACAGTAAGCGATGTTACGATTAATTTAAAAGTAGCCTTGCTACTTGTCTCGATAATTTGTTCCAACGATTTCTTTTCAGTTTCCATCCGTATATAGTAAAACGCGTAGAAGAGCGCTCGAGCATACGTTAGATAGGTTTCATAACGATAAATATCCAAATGTACCATACTTTTTATTCGGAGACTTTAATTTTAGGACAGACACAGCTAGTGTAATCAAAGTAGGTATACCTGTATTACATGAAATTCGACAAGTATCGCATCCTCGTTCAAGTACAACCGACCAACTAAAAACTTTCTTCTTTTTCCTTTTAGAAACTTACAGAAGATACTCAAGAGAGAAGGTTATCGAATAAAGGAAGTATTTCAAAGCTGCAGTTTCACAATAAAGACGATGATCTCATATTAACATTAGGGAAAAAAGAATTTTCTCATTACGAGCATCAAAATGTTTTTATGCAAAATGGTGGACAATGGGTAAGTAAGTCCGTTAGCACGTAACGTTCTACAATGTTGCAAGAGCATAATGAAATTACCGATATTTATATAGCTACGTGAATATGACAGAGAGCTGGATGACTTCGACGGAAGATTATTGGAATTTCCGATTAAATTTGTACCCAGTTATCCGTTCGAGGAGGATATCAACGAGGGCTCGAATTATATGCAAACTAGGGTACCGGCTTGGTGCGATCGTGTTCTCCTGAGTCCTACAGCTAAATTGCTAGTCCAAGATGTATGAAATATTATACCTTCCAATTGTGTGTTTTGTTTTTTTTTCCAATGTAAATTGTGAAACTTCGAAAAATACGAAGAACACTTTGTTCTTATTCCAGGTATCGTCGCCGGATGCCGTGGATTATGGAATAATAGGTCCAACGACTTGTATGGGCGACCATAAGGTGAGACGATCTTTCTTTCTTTCTTTCGTTTAATGTGAAGGAAAAGGTAGTGGTTCGTTTTACTTATTATGCTGGGTGAATATATTTACACACTTCCTAGTTCTTATTCTGATGATTCATTCTTTTAATTATTATGGTGCAGCCTGTTTTTCTGGAGTTTCGAATGAATCTCTAAGCACTAAGGTACCTATCTATGAACTGTCTGCCTGTTCTTATCTTGGTTTTTCCATATATCCTCTACTTCTATTAGTATCTTGTTATATCCTGTATTTATAACTACATAGAGGCTTGTCAGTGTAGCATCACTTCTAAATTCCACTTTCTTAATGATTTTCAATTTCATAATTCTAGTTAGCTTTTTTGCTCTCATTATCATTCAGAGACGATTAACTATATATTTTACGTTGACATCGCAGGTTGACATACATATGCACATGATCAATTTCTTTCATGCATCTTCTCGACACACGATTAATCGATCAAATTAACTTGCAGAAAGAAAAACATTCTAGTATTATGAAATTCTAATCGAAGAGTATGTATCGTGCACACCATTGAAAACGAATATCAACTATATCCGAGTATCTTTCTGTCGACATTACGAACGTTCAGTACCATGTTGCTTAAACACTACCGTTACCAAAAAAAAAAAAAAAAAAAAAAAAAAAAAAAAAAAGACGTATCGTTTCCCTGAATTACATTAATGTTAGCTAGAATTTTTATAGAGTCCCAACCATATGAGGAATGTCCCTCCAATAATCTTCATAGAGATGCACGATAATACATAAGGATCGTCCATTTTTTCCCGTTTCCAGCCAGTCTACTTGAGGGCTAGTCTCATCTTGGACGAAGGTATGATAAACTGCTGCAGCTTGCCGAGTGCACCTGAGTTTTGCTTTCGAGTGCCGAACAATTACGTGGAATTGTTCTCCATGTTGCCTGATTACAGTAGTTGCGTTAGCGGACAGGTCAATTACACGGACCGTTCCTCTAATCTGTTGCACGCAGCACCTATTAAGCATGATCCTTATACCCCAGACAGTATGGACAGTCCAAGTCCAAACGCTATAATGACAGCCTCAACCGAGGTCCCTGACGTAGTAGACGTAGATAACATCAACAACGTGTCCACGTTGCACTTCACGCAAGCGTCTAACATAATCAGCAGACGTATGGATAGAGCAGTGTCGCCTGCATTGTTGAAGTCTAAGCTAGAATTAATCGTACGAAGTAAGAAAGAAGAGGACACGGATCAAGATTTCGCCGATATCAAAAGAAATCCCAGCGATTGTTGCTTACATTCTTGGTCGAACGCGGACGAGCGAGAATCGACGGTGAGAAGAAACAGATGTAACAGCGACGTGTCGTGGCAAAGGTCTCATCTTCTAACCGAGGCATGGGTTCAGGGTAAAGGACAACAGGCGTATCGTTCCTTTAGGGACTTCGTCAATAGATCATCGTTGGATTCGACACCGCCGAACGGTGTCGAAGGTCTCTCCTCGGACTTGATCATACCGAGGATATCGATCATAAACGCTAGCAATTTCGTGTCGAACGAGAGCTCCGTGTACTTACACGAGGATAAGTACAGCAATTACTCGGACAACAAGCTGACCACCTACTCGGACGGTCGAACCAAGAGTTTGAGCGGAGAGGCGTTTAGTTCTGGAAAGTCGGATGAGTTGAAGAAAACGGACGACGAGAACAACAGACTGAGTTCGAAGAAACTGGAGATCAACGAGAGCGTATATTTGCAGAATATAAGCGAGCTTATAACGAAACAGGACAAGGATACGTGTGCAATGATAGTCGGTACGAATCTGTTCGAGAAGGAGGATCAGGTGAACGAAGAAACAATGTTGGACGTTAAGGAGAAACGTTTGAACAAAGTTATAGATAGCTTGCAGAGTATAGAGGATAACAATAGTAAAAATCAACGTACACTCGCGGAGGATCCAGTTCTTGATAAGCCTAGCGTTAAGAGTAGAGTTACGAGTTTGGACAAATCTGCGGAGAACTTAGGCGAATACAACGCGGAACAGATAGGGGTTCATCTTGGAAGTATCGAGGCGGATGACAAGCTTGAGGTAGCGGAAAGTTTTGCTGCGACGATTTACAAAGAGGCGGAAATTTTGAAATGCGACAGAAGAGGTGAAACGATAGTCTCTCGACAGACTACGAGGAGCAATTCTGTGCAAAGTCAGGATACTAGCGATAATACAGGGGACGTTAGAATGAAATTAAAAGCGTTCGATGCGACGGAGAAGAGTAAGCAGCATAATATCGTGGAGAAGGAAAGTAAATGTGAAAAATGTTGTTGCATCGTGTCGTGAAAGAACATTTCTCGAGTTTTACCACATGTTCCTTATTTATTTTCCTTATATTATACGTACACGTAGCATATACATATACATATAGTCACCGTTCTCGATTTTCTAAAGAACGAATTCGAAGAAGTCAGGTTTGAGAACGATTTACTTGGTAACAAATTAAGTTAGGAAAAAAGCGGTATTTCTTCATAGTCATTTCAAAAAAAAAAAAATATCCCGCTTACGCTCTATCGAACAGCACCAATTTTTCCTATTGTACATGCATGTCGCAAGAGACGTTTCTATTTTTTCAAAGTGTCTTCTGCATGTGCACGATACTCTAACGTCGTCGTGAATTCTTTCACTTTCTTCTTTTTCTTTTTTTTTTTCCATCTCTTAGCATGTATTCGAACGATACAATTACGTATATTTTCACATTTTAGATGTGCAGTTGAATAAGCAGTATATCATTGTTACGTAGTGATATATCACGTTGTATAGAGTTTACGAAAATCGGACTATCCAGACGACTGTGTCGTTACGTTGTACCGAACAATACGTGCGTCGTATTAAAACAGTGTTACCATTATACATGTAATAGAGATTCGTAAAAAAACTCCACGGCGATCGCGCGTTATTTCCTATTCTGCTGGTTTGTCAGTTAAGTTTTCTAATTAAGCATGTACCAAGCGTCGTTCGTTCGAGATAATTGTTACATCTTCATTTTCGCGATCTTATTATTGACACAATGATATTTGTTCAAATTTTAATCGTTGACCGTCTCGATTTTTTTTTTTTTTTTTGGTTTTTTTCTCCACATCTCGTTCTACTGCTATCGCGAGAATTACATCCACAGTGTGCATTTTTAAACGAAAACGCGTACAAAAACGCGCGTGTGCCTTTGTATGCATCGCATCCTTGCCAAATTTACCGTATCCTATCATAGAATGTAAAAAAAGAAACGTGTGCGTAGTAACGTGTACACGTAGTCCATTACCTGGACTCGACTGCCAAAGTTAGTTTCTCGTTTTAGCGATAAGAAGGAAGATATTAAATTATAAATATTAAATATTAGTCAAATATTATTTCCTATATGCTACGTTTAGTTACCGATGCTTTTTCTTTGTTATCTCGTTTGGTTATGTAAGTTTCCTCGTGGATAAAACATATCTATATCGAGTCTTGCCAAAAGAAGGTTCAATTAATTATGAGAAATAGCATCGTGATGCTGGTAACGTTGATCGTTTCCTTATCCAAGGAGTAAACGATAAATTAAAAACGTTACATTCATAGGTACTTAGTAAAGAGGTCATTTGTAAAGTTCACTTTCCCAAACGGAACTTGATATCTTTTGAATCTGAGCGCAATAAAGATCGCAGATTCGAGCAATCGATTTATCCTGCATTTGTTCCCAATTCTACCGTGCTTACGATCCATAAGACACTTTACTAGTTGATTATCCATTTTTGCTCGTTTGTAAATATAAATTTATTTTTAATATAACCGAAAGTTGCTTTTTTTTTTTATTTATATCCTTTTATTTGCGTGGCTACGTGTTACTGTTACCTGCACGTTGTATCGCAGTGCACTTGAAATAATATGTTTTCTGTCCATCCACGTTTTTACAGTAAAGCAGATCGAGAAATGAAGGAACAAATTTGACAAAAATTTACTTTTGGAAAAATAAACACGTATCAATCGAACGGAGCAATAAAAATCGATCTATTCGAACCGTTGTCGTTTCCCGCCATTTCTATTTCTCGAAGCAAACTTCACGTTACTCCGCTAATTCAAAGTTTCACTTTAAAACCGTTAACGCGTATTTAAAATTTCATCCCCAAAGTGACACTTGAATACTTTTTCTCGAAAAGAATAATATACAGTTCCTACCTTGATCTGCTTTACTGGCATCTCTAGACAGTTGATCACTGATTCATTCCTGACTGCAGACGCGATGAACGAGGACTCCGAATCGGGTACGATGTCCAGCTTAAGCAGTCGTGAGATATTCAACAACAATAACAACAACCACAGCAACAACAATAATAACGGGGCGACCACCATCACAAGATACATTCACGTTAAACACGCGGGCTCGTCGGTTAAGATTTTTCGCGAGACAACCGTCTGATATCGAACTTGTTAAATCTACAATGTAAAATAACGTTTCACCAACTTCTCCCCTGCAATGCACTATGGGTATTTCAACGCTTTCGCGACACAGCAGCGACTACCGATATTCCCGCGCGAACTTTACGCCGCGTCACTTTTTGAAACTGTTCGAGAATCGAAATTGATTCGACTACATCGTCACTAACCTGAACACGGTCGCGCTCGATCGACAGTCGTAAGGTCGATCGATTTTTAAATTCTGCATACGTTCAGCCTGCGTAAATTCACGCGGTTTGAAAACAATAGTAGAAAGAGTGCACAGTTACGAATGAGTTGATACGCCGAGGAAGCAGACATGTGTCACGTATGACAGGTGAACGTGAACTGGCGCGAATTTTGCGCACGTGCATACATGAAAAGACCGCCCCGCTTGTTTTAGGTATGTTCACGCTAAATTTGATACGTTATTTGTGAACTAGTAGTAATTGAAAGTATACGTCCTGTTAAACCGTAACGTAACGATGATCGTAAATCTTATCGTGGAGGATTTCATGTTCTCGAGAGTGTATCGAAGAAATAGAGAAGTTAGAATATTACGATTTACCTTTCGAAGAGGATTGTTGATGTAACGAAACGTATCTATCGATACAGTCGCGCGTGTGTGACGATTATATCGTATTTTATTTGTTAAGTGTCTCGGTGTTCCTACACTACGTTCTTTCGAACAGTTCTTCCTACAAAGACTTATGGTCTTGCGATTAATTTGTATAATTAGAGACGGTCAGATATTGACGATATAGAGAAAGCGTTTCCATGGGAGATCGTTTGATGTGATATTATCGTGGTATACTCGTATACCTCACTTTGTTGTTGGTCTTCGTTATTAGAGAAATCGCGAGAAAGCCGGGAGAAGAGAATTACGCTACGATTGCTGCCAAAATCGATTCGATTCGACTTTTTGCGATGCGATTCAACCAACTTGGATCGATGTGCTTCTTCCTTTTCAGTTTCGTCGCAAAAAGTTTGTAAGAATCACACGCAGAACGGAATAATTACGTACGAAAATGAGAAAAACAATCTGTTCCCAGTTGTAACGTCGTGCGTAATAATTCTACTGCAACTTTGTAACGTGTACGTAATTTTCTATCGATAGATAGGCGTCGAGTTCCATTGATAAGAAACTCCTCCTGTCAGAGTATACTGTTGTCGTTCTCTTTTTTATTTATCGCTATAATGTTGTATAGATGTAAGCGTGTTAGTGTTGAAGAAAATGTTGGCAATTTCTGATGCAATTTATTCGAGGCACTCGATCCACGATAGCATTTTAATCCGATCCAATTGGACTAAATTTCCGAGTACATTCCATGAGCGTAACCACTAACGAGCAAACTCGAAGCTTAATGAAAAACCTGTTGGAAGGTACTCGAAGTCGTTAATATAGGTAATAAAAACTCTAGACGTGGTAGATGGTATGTATTTGCACGCAACATATCTGTACTCCTCTATCAACGTACGTACGATTAATGTAGACTCGTAATAAGTCCCTTTGCGGAAGTTTACTTCAGATCCTTCCACTGCCTCTGGTTAATATCATTGGCGAATTTGTATTTTTTGGTGTTATATATAGTTATATGCCCATGAATATAGGAAAGTCACGTGCTATTAAAGTATGATGGATTGCGTCCATTCGTTCGTTCGTTTCGTTTCGAACTTTCCATTATGCTAAACGCGATAACGCGAAAGTACCAATTGCATTGTTATAAGCTAAAAGAAATCACTTCTCGTTTTGCGCTTTCAATTACCGCCTTCAGTACAACAAAGCGTCGGATTAGTTATTTTATAAGAAAATTCACTATATTTCGGATGATTGTAATCGGTAAACTCGAAGGTGTCGAGACATTTACCTACGACTGCTTTTGAATCCGTTCCGTCTTACACAATTTCGCGTGTATAACGATAGATGGTAGAAGTAAGCGCGAATAGCCATAGGAAAAAAAGTCAAGAGTTTCGCGCTTACTTGACGAAAACAAAGTCCTATTGCTCGTTTTGTAGCACACAATCCATCATTTTCAGCCACAATTTCTTTCTAATTTTTTTTTTGTCGTGGCGATTGCTGTTCGAAATGTCTGTTTTCGAAGTGTATGTCAATAATGATGATCGTAAGCCATTCCTCGGGAAGTTAGCCGTAAGATAGTTGAGGTTAAAGTGTATAATTCGACGATTAGAAATTGTACGAAGTACCTGATCGGTTTGACCAAGATACAAAGTACGCTACAATTGCTTCTATATGTCTATTCTGAAGAATTTCTGGGTATTTCACGAGCTGGTGAAATCCTCTGTTAAACCCTCAATTAAATGACGTTGTATTTTACTCTGTGTAATACTCTAGGACTATGCGGAACGTCGAATTATACGGTTTATCTGTAACGCAATAATTTAACTCGGTGTACTTGACGCTTTCACCAGACTGGTTTTAGGATCTTCCGTGCGGGCAAGTTTTTCGAAAGAGATTTTTAAATAGATCGATATTTTAATTGCCACGTTGTCGAAGAACGTCGACGATTCCTGCTTTCCGGTAACTTTGTAGGTTACGAACTATTTAGTTCGAACGAAGAGAGAACTTTAATATAAAAAGGAAAAAATGAATCGGTAGTAAAATTAGGATAATAGAGGAAAAAGCTAAACTTGTTAGTTACCCGGCAAATTTGTAACAAAATTGAAATGTAAAATATACTATCGAAATCCTTGCTTGCTCTGATGTTTTACAAGATGTTTTAAGAGAAAACATTATTTCTTCCGTCTTACGACGGCAAGTAAACATTGTACTTTTATAAATATGAATGTACTTATATTTTGTACTGGCAGTACCTTGCAAAAATATAATATGTTAAACAATGAGATTATATGTATATGTATAATGTGTGTTACGAATAAACGTTATACAGTAGGATTACTTTAACTCGACAAATGCCCAATTTTTATTTACAAAGTTGAACGCTTGCATTCATTTCTTAAACCAGATGTACTTATATTACATTGTGACTTATTAAATCGTAAAATTGCTTTGCCGGACAATACATATTTTTCTCTAATTTAACATACCTTTGTATCTTTTTATCTGGTATCTTTTTTTTTTTGTAATTTCAAATTCTTTCAAATTCCTATCATCGTAAAACAACTAAAATAAAGTTGGCAATACTTGTGGCTATAGTGGTTAGCCGCTATGAATGTTCTGTGGCGTTTCTGCGATTGTTCTATGGTAGCGTGTAGTTTCTAAAAGCCGGGAAAATAATAAACATCGGTAACTACACGTGTAGTAACAATTTCTTATAAGTAGCTTTTCTTATTAAGTAAAACTAACTTAAATATGAGTAAGGCACATCCTCCTGAGCTTAAAAAGTAAGTGCAATAAATGATCTTTCTTAGTGTAAATGTGAATTATTGAAAATTATAGGAATTTAATATTTTTACGTGTTAAAAAATCTAACAAGATGCATTAACAAATTTCTTTTGTACTTTAGATACATGGATAAGAGGTTATCACGTAAGTAAGAAATGCGTAGTTTTGTATTTTATATTCCTTAGTATTTGTTTCTATTTTTTAATTCCTGCCACAATATCGATGCTGAAGTACTTATTTTTCGTAATGCAAAGAATGTCCTATTTTAAAACTATTAATAACGTTTATTTAATTATGAAACCGTGAATCTGTCAATACGTATAGGTTAAACGTGATAGGTTATGCGCGATGCTTTATACAAATGAAATGGTAATGTTGTAAATTATATACACGAATCGTATCATGTTCAGATCATTTGTATTTCTAGTCAAATTAAATGGTGGAAGACACGTTGTTGGGATTTTACGTGGGTTTGATCCATTTATGAACATGGTTATAGACGAAAGTATCGAAGAATGTAAAGATGGTACCAAAAACAACATTGGAATGGTGGTAAGTTAGACAGTAAGGCACTACCTTTGGAGAAATTGAATTTTTCTTATTTTAACTCGTATGTTTTATTGATTTAGGTAATACGTGGAAACAGTGTAATAATGTTAGAGGCTTTAGATAGGATATGAACTGAAACATGGACATTATGCAGAAATGTAATTTGTATTCCTAAAGAAATAATTAAATTACTTTTTCTACTATACATAGTGTTAATATTAAATTTATTTTCTACCTCTAGCTGTGTGAACTTCATTTTTTGAATAAATGATTTTCGTATTAAATTGTATGTTTTATTTTTTAAACCTTTTATATATAAATACATCAACAGTCGATATTTACGACATCTCTTGCTCGGAATATATCGTATATTTGATATAGCATTTTTCTGATTTCAATGATTTCAAAAATAATTTTTCAATTTATTTATCATTTCTAATACCTTTTCTTTATACAATCGAGATATTAAATTTTCTCACAGTTATATCGATTTTGTGCACCGACTTGTGAGTCTATGAATATTAAATACACACACAATCTTCAGTATGGATTATTTTTAAATAAGCATATTTAGTTTAACTACGTAACTGCACTAAAATTATATTTTTTATTGTCAGTTAAAGATGGTGAAACGAATTAAATAAATCGGCATCGTTCATAATCGACATTATTTTTTGTGAATCAATAGTGAACTTGTTTCTATTAGGAACATTAAAATTTAGAAGGCACGTAATATTTCATTCATTTTTCCTTATCAAGGAACTTTTGTTCACACTTTTGCAAAATTTTCTACTGTTTCCATTCCTTTGCCACCATTCTGTAAAATCTCGACATAGATTGCGACGTTGAAATTACATTCTGTAACAATATAATATGCCGAACTTCTTAACACAACCTAAGTATCCAATGCATTCGGTAGTAAAAATGTCTGGAATATTATTCCGATAAATGAAATACATATATCTAGGAGCGGGTACTGTCGTTATTATTGAAAAAAAAAAAAAAAAAAAAAAAAAAAAAAAAAAAAGTGATAAACAATAGATTAATTGCAAAAGGAACACATGATACATGAATTAATACTTTTAATTAAACAACTACTTAATCGAAAGTAAAAGGAACACAATATAACTTATATGTATCTGTACACCGAAAATGGCATTTAACTCTCTTTCCGTACAAAATATTTTAAAATTTGACATGAAATTTTCCCTGTCCTAAAATATACTCGCTATATTTTCACGGACTTTTTTGTGCGTTTTGAGATATGTGTAACCATATTTTCGTTCGCGTGAATAATTGTGGTGACATTGAAATATATAAAAAGTTGTTGGTGTGTTAAAAATTATACTAAATATGCAATTAAAGATAGTGAATTTTTACATTGTATGAAAAAAAAAAAAAACTCGTAGTGGAAAGATGGCCATATATCACAGTTTGAAAGATTTCAATAATATACAATTAACTTGAATTCATCTTCTTGTCTCTAATGTTTGTCAATTTTCGTAGTATTATTTGATCGAAAAATACAATGTTTGTTTATGTTGTACAATAAGTGCTCTTTCTTTAATTGTAATGAAAGTATTAAAATATTTGCATTGCATGATTTAAGAATAAATTTGAAGTATGTAACAAAGTGCCTTGTTTCTTTTCACTCTTTTTTTCTAAAATTTGGGGTGTACTATAATGACTGTTTGAAAATTAAAAACTACAAGGTATGACAATGCACTGTTAAAAAAGTATCAATATATCTACATTTGTATAATTCGCTATAAAATTAGCTAACAAGAGACTAACATTTGATTAACTGTAGTATTTAAGCACTTTTTACAAATTTAATCCACTCATTCAAGGTTTTTTGTAACAAATGTATTTGCAATTTAGATAATTGTTTGTTTGTTTAAATTTTAATAAGTTACTAACGTGGAATGTTTTATACTTCATGACACAGTTCTGTCTTAGTGACAATATCTTGATTAGGCAAACAAACATATCCATTTGTTTTGTTATCCTCTTTTTCTACTTCTTGATGTAGGTCAAGGTTTACCTTTGCCTCTATAACATTTGAAGGAACTTTAACTTTGCCTTCTACTGCTACTGTTTCGTGACATTTCTCTCTATGATGACTTAAGTGATCAACAGATGCATATATAACATTACAATCTAAACACTTACGGGAATTTTCAGTTGCTTGCTGGTCACATATGCTAGGAGTACTAGGAATACTTTCTTTTTTATGCTCCTCTAACATATGTGTTTTCAAATCATACCTGTTACTACACGTCTGATAACATATTTTACAGCAAAATCGTTTTTCACCCTCGTGCATGGCAACATGCATTTTGAAGTACCAATCTGTACTGAAACTTTTCAGGCAATAGTTACATTTGAGATCCTTTTTTTTAAGTTTCCGTTTTTTCTTTGATTTTTCTTTTTTCTTTTTCTGTGGTGTTGCTTCAATTTGTTCACTTGGGATGTCAACCTTTGGCACAGGTGTTGCTGGTTGAATAGGTTGGGGACTTGTTATGGTTAATGGTGGTACTGTATTGTCTGGCATGATACAAAACTTTGGTATACCCTGTATTTGGTGTAGTAAGGATGGTTGTGTTATCAAGTTAGTTATAGGTACAACACGTATAGGTGTTAACAATGGTTTAGGTTGAATGGGTGTTGTCACAATTTGCGACTGTGGCAAGAGTAAATCGTTGACTTGTATCTGGTGTGTATTAGATTGTGCTGTAAAGGTGACATATGGACTTTGAGGAACTGTACTGCTTGTTGTTATAAGTGGTCCATTTAAAGAATTGGATAAAGCTACTTGTATGGGAGCAGTTATACTATTTTCATTAAAACACTGTGTTTTGCCAAGGACTATACTTTGTTGTGGTACTACAATTGGGAAGGTAGGTAAAAATTTTCCAAAAACATTACGTCCATTATTAATTTGTAAAGTAGATTGATTTGTAGACACAGAAGTTATACTAATTGTGGGTTGCTGTTGTTGTTGTTGTTGTTGTTGTTGAGGAACTGATTTTGGAATAATAATTAATTCTTCATTATTTTTCAATGTTTCCATTGCAAGATTGTAGCCTGTAACCGGATCCATGTAATCATTTTTTTTTGCTTTAGAAGCTTCTATCATTTGAATTTCTCTTTCTCTCATCCTTTCTTTTAGTATTTGAGCACCGTTTATTTCGTTATGTCTGTATTCAGTCCTTCTTTTACAGTTCTTGTGATGCACTCGAGATCTTTGTGTTTTCAATGCAATACCACAAATATCACAAGCTGTCGACTGATTGCATCTGTTCAGTCTTATCACAGCTCTACGACAACGATCATGATCGATGCTTAACGCATCACACTTTGCATTTGCACAATGTTTGGAAACAGGTGCACTTATTTCATTGTCTTCTATGTTAAAGGCTAACATAGGTGATAATCCGTCATGATCCGCATATTGTTGTACCGCCACATCACATACAATGTTCTCGCAAGATTCATAATGACCGCAAGGTTTCTTTTCCTTTTTAATAGGCACTAGTGTAATTTCTGATTTACCTTGTTTCTTCGAAGGCAATAAATTTTCATCTTCTATGTTCCCTTCTTGATCTATCTGTAAGGGGATTACAGATAACTCTGATTGCTTTGGTTTACTTAAATTTGAACCTATATTATTTGTTTTGTTCACAGGGACATTTTTATTCGAGGCAGAACTTGTTTCTATTTTTATGGGAATCGCTTTAATGATAATATTCGGTTGATTGAACAACCTTTTCACCGGTTCCGATTGTAACACCTACAAATAAAGTACGATATGATAAAAGGAACGAGTACATCGTAAACGTGAAACTTACATCGGATATGGTAGTATTAAAATCCGTGGGACACATTCTAGTAGTATTTATCGGTTTACAAATAATATTCGGTAACGAGGCATGTGCCATTTTCACCATATAAAAATATAAAATTGTTATACCCAGCAAAGCATAATTTTCTTCTCGTATAACGCTTCTGTATAATATTAATTACAATACTATGCGACATACGTGTACACTTGATTTTGTAACGATAACACGACACTTTAAATAAATTACAGAACATTAATAGTCCTAACGATCTTACATATGAAATGTTACGTGAAACGCCGTCTAATATTCGGTGTATATGTAATTGTTAGGTTATCGGTTCTTTGACAAATCACAATAGCGTACTCTAACGTATTTAGGTAGGTACATAATGTTTGGGGTAGTTCCGCAACATTTGACAATGAAACGTTCATAGGTTTCTTATATCATTGCCACTGACAGGGATCAATAAACGCGTAATTTAACACACAAACGCGACTCCATAAAATTACGATCATGTTTAATCAAATGCTTCGCGGCGACACACAGAGTATACAGAAGAAATTCAATTTCTTTCGATAGAGCATAAATCTTGTCTTGCGGAAAAAGGATATTATGCACGAACAAGCGTAATAATAAAGAAAACAACACTCTCGAACATTCCCAAGACAGTGATGTTTACAATACTACAGTATAAAACGTATCGACACGAATTCATTCTTCATAGAATACGGTCTGCTCAAGCGAATGCTATTGGAGGGGCATAACACGAAGGGAAGATGTCTCCCATTCGACATAGCTCGTCGATTAACTACCTGGCGTTTATTTTTTTTTTTTTTTCTTTCTTTCAATATAATTCACGTACTTAACGTAGAGGTAACTTTTCATATTTTCTAGCCAAATAGTTGGATAATTAAACAACCGATCGAAGAATTCGAATAATCATTCATAACGTATGTACTATTGATGAACAGCGTTTCGCGCCTTTCGCATTAACGCGGTAAACAACGACGTAAATTTCATTGTTGTCATACTTGATCTTTTTGCTTACGTCTGTCGCGAGTGTCAATCGTGAGGTAGAATCAGATTATTCGAAATTGAAAATTCTGTAAATTCTGTAACGTTAACGACTGAATTTTCACTGGCATGCGTATTACGAAATTTTATAATTACATCAGAATCACCTACCTGTTTGCGGTTCCCGTCGTTAATGATAGTATAAAACGAGTTGCGTGGAATAAAGAATTTATTGTAACGTTACTATGTATTAGGAAATGTACAAGTTACGAGACAACGTTTAAGTAGTTACGATAGTGTACATCTTGGCCCTTTAACAAGTAGAACGTAACTTATCTTTGGTATTGAACGTACAATGCAACGATGTCTGTTAACTATGGTAGGCTGCAAATTGTATTTAACACGATTTCATCGAACAAAGTGAACTGTAATTATCGACATAACTATCTACGAACAAGTCGTGTAAATCCCTACAAATGATTATTTCATCGATTGCGTTTCGTTGGCCAAGGGATTCGGTCGAAAGGTATTTTTTGTTTCTTTTTCCTTTTTTCCGTTCCATTTCGTTTCGTTTTCGTAGTCGTATGCCGTGCAAAACGTCTGATTGTCTTTACACCGGATCCATACATACGACGTCATTCGCGTGGAAAGAAGAATAAAAGCGGAGAACGACTATAAACGATACGCGTAGAATGGATAATTGTTAGAAAAGCTTTATTGAACTTAAGTTGCGGTCTCTAAAATGCTTCCAAGACATTGAGACGTCTGTACATAGGAACTGTATAAATGAAATGATCGCTGAGCGACGTATTACAAGCGACGAACAATCTTATACACGAGAAAACTTACGCAAGCGAAAGTGATCGCTCTGTCGAAATGATAAATGCATAAATTACGTTACAACTGTACCGTTCAATAAAACCTTTTCTTCCTAGCTCTCTTTCTCTCTTATCTTATCTTTTACTTCTCCTTCCCCTTCTCTCTCTCTCTCTCTCTCTCTCTCTCCCTCTTCTTTTGGTACAGGCGAATTTTTTATACGCTTAATAACAACAGATCGTGACGAGACACCGTTTAAGAAGCTAAATGCTGAAGTCGCATGTATGCGTATTTTTTTTTCCTTTTTTTTTTTTTCGAAGGTAGTTGGAGAATTTATAAGTTAGCGAGCACGAAGGTACATTGTACAAAATGTCACTTACATCTATCATGTTATAAACATATTTACATCGATCAGTCGAATAAATATTTCTTCTTAGTCTTTGCGTGTCTAACGATGCTAAAAAATACAAAAAAGACGAAAGATTCAGAGCGGTTTGAACATCGGTGTTGGGAATTTCGTGACCTATTACAATATGCAACGAATCGGTGCGAAAAAAGCGTGATTTCTTTCTTTCAAACAAAATATCTCTACCGTTGTACTTTTTGTTTTAATCGTAGAAGAAACTCTCGTCAAATACACAGCGTTTAGAACTCTAGCAGACACTATCGTTTTTAAGCTCTCTTACACAATTTAGCTAAAACGCGTCGCTAAATTTCCGTTACTTGCGGCGGAATCTCGAAGGTACGATCGCGTTCAGGAAAAAACTGGACTTTATTAACACTTAGTCTTTGGAAAGAGCTACTGTTCCATAGAGTTTGTTTGTTTGTTTTTTTTGTTTTTTTTTTTCGTTTTTTTCTCTCCCGTGGTTTACTCGGATATGGTTCTTCCCTACGTTATTTCATCCCGAAACCAATATTTTCACCCCTTTTTCTTCTGAAAATGTAATTATCCTCGAGGGTCTCGTTAATTGTTCTCCACGTGATACGATAATATAAAATGATAGAGATTTGGTCGTATCTATTTAATCTGCTACTTATAATAATGTTAACGGTACGATGTTTCTGGTATTACCTTTCGTTACACGTACGTGTATATCACAGAGTTCAATTAATTTCTTAGGCGTTTCTCTTGCGGCGTCGGGCGAAACATTTTTTTGAAAATAATTCTTGCTTACTTCTGTCGTATCTCGGTTTTACAAAAATGCTCTTAAGATAAATATTCCGACGATCGTTAATTCTTCTCTCTCTCTCTCTCTCTCTCTCTCTCTCTCTCTCTCTCTCTCTCTCACCGTACAGTCCAGAGCGTTTACGGTCAATGGATAATCTCTACAAAAAATATTAGAATTTTTAAGTAACTAACTATTTACAGCGTATAATATTTTCTCGGCCGTTTTGCCCCTCACGGCTCTCATATACATACGTACAACCTAAACTTCAGTATTCTGACAGTAAATACAAGTTTCGACCAATTGATTTGTTCCCCGAACGAACAAGTTAATCATTGTACTATTATGACTCCACTTTCTTTCAGCTGGTCTTTAAATAAAATAAAATCGTAGAAACATCTCTCTCTTTCTCTCTCTCTCTCATTCTCTCACACGCGCTTGTTCATTCGAATGACCGATAGACTAGAATATTTCAAAGTAGATCCTATTCTCTCCCCTCGTCTAGTTCCAGCTTTATCGTTTATTTCTTAACACCTGCGGTCGTTTCAGTCGTTTTACCACCGACCGGCTTTTTATGGACGCTCGGTATCGTTCTCGACGCGTTCACATTCTTGTTCGCCTCGAATTTCTGCTGAAGGGAGGCCACGTTAGATTTACTACTCGCCGCTCTTTGCACTGGATTAGTCTTCGTATCGCCGCCGCTGCTCTTCGTCTCCGTTTTCTGTCCAGGCTTCGTTTGCGCGCCGCCTTTCGATGCTGCCGCATCCTTCGTCGACGTCGACAAGGATTTCGCCGCGTTACCGCCAGTCGGAGACTTCTTCTTCTGGTCCGCGAGGCTGGACGCTCCCTTGGACGCGATGCTCAACGGCTTGAACGCGGCGGTGGCGGATACAGCTTTCCCGGTGTTTCCTCCTCGCGTCAACGTGGTCGTCTTCTGTACGCTCTTCGGCTGAAAGCTACACTTTGGATTGTTATTACCAACAACGTCCGGCGATTTTGTACTGATTTGATTAGAATTGGAACAGCTCGACACTAGATCGGGACTGTTGAACTTTCCCCCGTTATCCTTAGGACTACAAGGCACAGTTTTCAGGGATAATCTCTCGTGAGAATCCTGCTTGTCTAGGCTACCGCCATTCGTATCTGCATCCGTGTTCGGCCCCTTGGAACCCTTTAAGCTACTGTCAGAATACTGTTTAGACCTTAACGCGTTGTCCAGAGCTTGCCTGGTGGCAGCTCTCGCGTCGTTCGTTTCCTTCGCACTCTTCCCTACGTTCGGTGGTGTTTTCGTTCTTCCAAGAGGCAGTTTGACAGGAGCAGGCTCCTTACTCTCTACCGTTTGTTCCTCGGTTTTCGAGGTGGCTACACCTCGTTGAATCGGTTTCGTCTTCACCGTTGCAAGTGGTTTACGCGAAGCTGCGTCTTCCGTGGGTTTCATGCCCAGCTCCTTGGATATCTCGTCGTTTATGTTGGGATTCTTCGAACCGAGGGACAGCACTTTAATTTTGCCGATGGGTTTCGCGTCGGCCACCTTCACCGGTTCCTGCTGCCGCGGCACGTTCAACGCGGAAGGATTTAGGTAACCGGAGCTGGTCGTCGAGCTGGACGAATTAAATTTTCCAGACACGGAATTGGAATAAATGCTACCTGGTGATTTGTAGTGATTCGAGTTGATGTAGGCGCCAAGTGAACTGTTCGAGCCCAAGTTCTCGGCGTTCTTCGACGCCTCCTCGTTCTCTTGGGCCTTTCTCGATAATGTCGCGGTCGAATATATGGAATCGAAGTTTCTATTCGATATCTCCGACACGATTTCCGACAACAGACCCATCGACTCCAGGCCTCCAGCATTGGCCTGCGTGGTCTCGACTCGTTTTGGTAACTTGTATTCGTTGTCAACCTGTTTCTCTACCTCCACGTTCTTTCTACCCTTCTCCGGAAGAGCTTCTTCTATCACCGCGTAAATATTATCGCTGGTGGGTGATTCCTCTGTTATTTTCGTCAAGGACGATTCGGCGACGAGATTCATGCAATCGTCGTAAGCGTTGTCTACAACTTTCTGCACACTTTTCACTTGGGGATTCTGGTATCCGGGCAGACCAGGGATCTTCCCAGTTTCGTTGATCTTGTCTGCCGTTGTCGATGCTGTAGGAGGTCCAGGAGGAGGCGCCGTGGGTCTGGTGCTCGCTGGGATGCTCGTAGGTCTCTTAACAGGCGTGGACTGCCGCATAGAACCGAAGGTCTGTATGGCTGGTCTCGGTGTAATCTTGCTGTCCCTCATACTCTGCGCACGCAACACCACGTTCTTCTTGTCGACGTCCGCTGCAGAGATCATGACCGGTATCGCTGGCGTTGGGATCTCGATTTCTTTCTGCGGAATAGGATTCGAGATCTCTAGATTTCTCAAGATCTCCTTGTCTATCACCTTGTTCGCCTTGTGATGATGCGTTCTAGGCAGAGAGTTGGTCTTCTCGTCCTTGTGCGATATCTGCAGAGCTCCCTTCACGATTCCCGAATTCGGTCTGAGTATCGAGGCGATTCTGTTCAAAGTGCTGCCCTTCTCCGACTTCTTCTCGTGCTCTGCCACCAGTACGTTGATCAGAGGCGTGCTGTTCGGCCTCTGAGGCTTCTGAGTGTCCAAAGAATTTGGCGGAGCCGGTGCCGGTCTCGTTGGACCGTCCACCATTGACTTGCCGGACACTTTAGCAGCTACCAGCTCGACGGAGGTGCACGTAGTAGCTGCCAGTACGGGACTGCTGATCAGAGGACGTGCCGTACATCCTGGATTCAACGGTGGCAGAGTCGGAGCGGCGGAAATCAGAGCCTCGTTGAAGCTGGACGTATTGTTGAGCAACGAGCTGCGAGACGGATTGCTCTTCGGGAGCGTCTTGATGTTCGTCTTAATAGCTACAGTCGGGATGGTGGGTGGAGGAGGTGCTGGTTTTATCGGCTCAGGGCTCTTGGGTTGATTCTTAATCGGGGTGATCGTGAAACCTTTGAACTGGCCGAACAAGTTATTGTTGTAACGCTCGTCGGTATCCGGTTTCGGCAACAAACTCGCGCACGCTGGATCCTGACTGAGACTAGAATCGATCGTTTCGATGTTACGAGGCAAGGGACTGGAACGATCGATCGTTTTGATGGACAGTCTGTTGTGGCCGCGATCGCTCCTGAAATTTTAAGCACAATTGTAAGCCAGGGGGAAACGGAGGCGTGTTGGAAGCAGGCTACGTGAAAACGCAGTGTCTGTTTTTCTCCAAGGACGGAGTTGATCCTCGAAGGTCCTTGTTTTTTCCCTCAGTGCATGCACTATATTTCCTCTCTTTTCTCTTTTGCGAAAGAATGCAAATACGCGGCAATTCCTCGCGCATACACAGAAATCGTTCGTACGCATGCAACAAAAAATAGGCGAGAAACTTGCGTGGGGGAAGTGTTAGTCAAAAATTAAAGTGTTAATGGCAAGCTCTCTGGAGAAAGGAAGTTTTTGATTACGGAAGAAAACTGTGTACACTTTGTGTGAAACGCTACTTTTATTCAATAAAACTTGTACAATTGATCTGTTCGAGCAATATCGACAAGGGATATTTTCTATTAAAAATATATCTGAATGATACGAACGATTGCTCGCTGGAAATAAAAGATAACCGAATGTATCGTTTAATACTGACTCGTCGACTCTGTTATAAGCGAGACGTTCAGTGAAAATCTTGAAATGCAAAAAGCCGACGAAAAAGAAACTCACGCATGCTCATGCTCGTGTCACGACAATTTCTATGCATGCTCTCTACGTAGAACGGTTCTCCGCTTCCCCAAATTGAACGTGTCCCGTCGTTAATTCACCGACACGCACACCAGGTATCCAGAAATCGTTCAGTTCTTGTCCACGTTCACGCGGTGTCCGCGGAGAACCGCTTCTCTTCTACTTAATATTATCACCCATTTCTATCGGTAATACTATCTGTCACATCACGTAATATGCATACCGCGTATAAAATATTCTACGATTATATTACACCACACACGTGTTTATCGTTACTTGAGCATGGAATAGTAAAAATAAACGAATAAATAAATCACCTATGCGCGAGATTCACGTCACAAGTATAAGTGCCGTTCGATACGTGCACTAGGGCAGGACTTTTTCTTACGGGTTGCGCGGTGCCCGGAGATTCTCTTTTCTTCTTCTCTACAGAAATCAAATTAAGTACATAACTCTGTTTTCCGTTTTTTTTCTTTTTAAGAAAGAAGCCCTGCACCGGAGTATTCAACTATTACAACTTACAAATCACAGTGTATATCTAAGATTCTTTTGGCAATGACAAGGATTAAAATTGGATCGACCATCACCGTTAATTACCAACCCGGTAAACGTCGTCGTAATGCAAAGGTCACAGGTGGAATAAAAAAGAGATCCTACTGTGACCTTCGCACTAGAAAGAGAGGAGAATTTCCTAAATCGTGAGAAGAGACGTTGTTGAAGAGAAAACAAGTGACAACCGACGGTAATTAAAAAGAAAGTTTCAAGCGAAGAGGCTTCGCGAAACGAGGACAGATCAGATCTTTGGTTTGAAAGTTTGGGCCGGAGTCGGTGGAGGTGGTGGCTTTTTGTTATAAAAGGGGGCAGGTGCTTTTATGCATGGCTTCTCGTCGTGCAACAAGGGGTCACCTGTTGTTGGCGCAACGCCAGAGCTACTACCCGGGCTTTCATTTAGATGTTCAAACTTTACTTCCGTCTTAAGCGTCAGCCCTTTGATATTCTTCGTGGGCTTTTTCTGCATCTGCTGAATACGCTCCGCTATTTTCAACCCTAATTCCGTTTTATGGGAATTTCTCCTTGCCTGCGAGTCAGCAGGCGGAAGTACGGCGGACCGATCGGAGTCAGAGTTGTCAGATTTTCTGTTACCGACGCTCTGCTCTATACTGCTAAGCAACATCGACTTTCTGTATTCGATGCTGTTGCTGCAGTTGATCACGTCTGGGTTAGTGGTCGATATCAGGTTGGTTTTAGTTATCTGAAGCTTCTCTTTCGGCGGAAGCTGGTTGCTGATCGTGAATATTCTGTTCGCGCTACTCGACGAGCTCTCTTGTCGCGGCGCGAAGAATATCGCCACCCTTTCGTAAAAGTTTTTACCGAGCGTGTGACTCGAGTTCCCCCTTCGAGCACCGCGCGACGTGAAAGCATGCGGTGTGCGTTTCTCTGTAACACGGTCGAGACTAGATACGTACGTTGATATCATGCCCTTCTTCCAGTACTGGCCAGGGTTTCTCACGTACCAAACGCCGAACAGGGATAGGGCGACCATTGGTACGATGCCCAGAAAGACAATGTACAGGGCCATTATGAAGTCGTTCCTCGCTGTAACAGATGTGCGACGCGTTCATCGATTAGTCTCTATCAATTGCGGCACGTCGATCAAATCGACCTAGATCCCGCGCAGATTCAATAAAATTAATTCACCGTTCGGATCTTCGGCGGGACCGCTGTCCTCGGAACCACCCACGCCAGGTTGGGTGCAATCAGGTGGCCGGAAGCCGTGATTGCAATGACAATGGCCCAGACTATTGCACACTCCGTTGCCCCCGCAGTTGTTCGGGCATGCCTTCCCTCCGGATACGGAAGCACGCAGATCGGCAACCGGCATACACTTCTGATTCACGCACATCTGGATCGACGACAGTGTTTTACATCAGCTGGTACAAACAGTTTTATTCGGCTGTTGCAAACGTTACCTTTCCGGGTGCGCATTTTGCACCGTCAGGACTGAGGCCAGGATCCACCTGGTTCAATCCCAAGTCCACGATCGCCGAACGACACGGTATAATTTTTCCTCCGTTGTTGATGAACGAGTGACTCAGAATAGCCACAGATTCCATGCCGAATTCTAGTCGTTCGTTGAGGTGTTTGCAGTGTAGCATCCCGCACAGGAGGTTCCTGAAATTCACAAAGAAATCGCGTCGTCGTTGGAAGCGAACAAGAAGAAAAAAGAACGATCAGAGAAGAGAGGAACGGTCTTACTCGTCGGTGCATTTGAAATAGCTAGAATCGACCCGATTGTAGCCGCAGTTCCCGTGTTTCGTGCCCCTGTTGTTCATCTCGTAGCACTGTGCGTCCGAGGATGTACCCGTGGCACCCCAAAGTAACTTGCACTGATCGTTGTGAGTTCTACAAGAGCCGTGGTAGCAGAACGCTTTACCCATGTTGCACGATTCTCCGTCCATCTTGAACACGTCGACCGGACAGTATTCGCTCTGACCGGTGCAATACTCGGGTAGATCGCACTCGTGCTCGGCACTTCTGCACTCCGTTCCCGCTGCCTTCGGCCTGCAAGTCTTCAAATCGCAGCACTCCCCGGTGGCGCAGCTCGCGTTGCTGTGTAACATGCAGGTGGTGACGTTGCAGCAGGGATTGTCGCAGTTCTCCTTCAAGCCGCAATCGCACTGTTCGCCAGATTCCACGAACCCGTTACCGCAGATCGGGCTGTCGAACAGCTTCTGCGGTTTGTTCCTCAAACAATAGTCCATGCCGTGTTCGAAGGCCAGAGCGAGATGCTCCAGGGAACAGGTGGACCATTGGGTCGGTCCCGACGAGCCGCTCGACGACGCCATGATGCATCTGTAATCAGACGCGATCGAGCGTGTTTAGGCGAAACGGCGATCGCGGTAATCGCTGCCCGGGTTGATCGGGGGCTCTGTTTCACAAAGGGACTCTGTCTCGCGTTCGAACATAGCACGAGTTACATATAGGTAGAAAGTAACAGAGGAGGAGACTAACTTTTCCTCGGGACACAGGCAATCAGCCGAGTCGTGTTCCATCCCGAAATTGTGACCCATTTCGTGAGCCACAGTGGCAGCCACTAATCCAACGACGTTCGAGTGATCCATCGAGACGCCGCCGGAGAACTCGTATGTACATATTGGTCCCTTAAGCGCCTTCCCAACGACGCCTCCTTCGAAGGTGATTCGTCTGCAAGTTACAACCACGCTATCCAGCTGCTCTCCGACGATACTTTCGTTTCCGACTTACGTCAACAGCTGGGCGTTATCGTTCGGCATGTCCTGGACCAACTTCTCCCTTCTGTATCGCAGGAAATTCGAGAGGGTTGTATCTCCGTTAGGAGACAGCGTTATTTCGTCCGTGTCGGACCAAACTTGCACCCCGACTAACGCTATGAATATATTCAACGGCATGTACAGCTGAAACAGGACAGATTCGAGATTGAATTGGAGATGGACCGTACGGATCTTAAGAGGATACTAACTGCGTTGATGATATTGGCGATATCCTTGCAGTGCTGGTAGACCTTGTCCAGATTCTCGTCCAGAGCTACGTACTCCTTCTTGTCGATCACGAGGACCAATTCAACGTACCGCGAATGCCTGTTCGCGTTGTAAGGACCTCTGATCACCTCTGTCGCCCTTTTATGCTACACGAGGAAAGAAAAGTGTTCCACTCTGATTCGGTCGTTTCGGTTTGTGCAGGGGGGGATTGTAAAAGGAAGGTAGAAGAGAAGAAGCGTACCCTCGTGGCTCTGTTGACAATTCCGCTGTGCTCACGGTCGAGAACATGGTGCGCCGTTCCTTCGTAACCTGCGTGGAACAAAAAACCAAGATCATCGTCCCTCCGGTCTCGGATTCCCGGTAAAGTTAAGGACAAAGAGTGGAGGGAGCTCGCTCCCACATTCGTTAAGACCGTTAAGGAGAGACCAGTTTCCGCGGTCCTCCTCCGGGGCCAGGAAAGGAGCGCGTGCGCTACAACTAAGAATAAGTACAGCAGCAGCTCTAGAATCGCAACCCATCCCGATCTAACAGAGAGAGAGAGAGAGAGAGCTGTGTAGCAAGGACGATAAGAACGTAAGGAGGGTATGGACGAGCTCTCCCGAGTTCGTCGATGAAATTCCAGATATACCACGCTCGTCAATTTCCGGACCTCTTGTAGGATTTCTAACGTAGCAGTAGGAAGAAACGCGCGAGGAGTCCTCGTCGCTTCTTCTTGCGAGGATAGTTACCGCAAGTGTGATTGGCGACTAGATCGCTCTGTCTGTAGACGTAATGATCCGAGTCCAAGGATTCTCCTTCTGGATGAATGTGGTGAAGATTCTCACCGTCGAACACCACGCCGCGAAGTCCTCTACAAGTGGACAACGCTACCCAGGAGCCGGGAACGTCTCGAATGCTGCCCTGGTAGTGGCAGAGTTCCTGTCGAATTTCAATCAAGCGGTCCCCTTTAATTCCAATTCTAAGCTACGTTCTATCGGGTGTGCGGGAGAAATTGAAGGACGACGCGGAAGGTAGGGAAACTCGAGAATGAATTTTCCCCGGCTTATCCCGGATTCTCGGACGCGCGGTGTTCAGCCGTGCGTCCGACCGGTACAAATATAGTTGGCCCAGATTCTCCTGGGCCAGCAATTTTTCCCCCTATTCCTTTTGCTCCTCTTCCCGTCCGTGGCAAGGATTCACGGTACGCGCCGGTTCGAAATGCAAGCGTCACCACGGCGAAGTGATTTATCGCTCGATTATCGCTCTTCCCTCGATTCCACGAAAAGTAGGAGGTTTCCCCCGAATTCTGCCTAGATTTCAGACTTTTCTTTTCTTTTCTCGCTGGAGTTGCGAGAAAGAAGTTAGATTCGCAGAATTTCGCCCATTTAAACGAACGAAATTAGCTCGCCCGTTTAGCCGCGACAGCCCGAGCAAATGAACTCGAACAGGGAGGAGAGACAGAGAGACGGCGAGTGGACGTGCCAATTCGTTTATTCAATTGCGCGAAATGTGGAACCGACGACAACAGAGCGCAACGAACTCGACCGCTCGATAGAAACACGTCCGACCGATGCTTTATGCCTGCCCATTAACCGTAAATAACGCCACACGCGAGAATTTATGTCGGCGCTAGGTGTTTGAATTGTTAAAAAATGTCCAGCACCATTTTTCTTTCTTTCCACATCCGGCACACCTCGTTATTCCCCCCCGCCCCTCTCTGTGATTCACGATCGCCGAAGAGGAAAACTGCCAGAAATATGGATCTCTTCTCCGTCGTATTACAGCGTTAAACGGGAAGAAGACGGCTCCCTGTCAGCTCAGGTTGGCTAAAACAGGGAGCGGTTGAATAAAGGTGAAGCGTGACCAATGCTCGACCTCGGTTACGCCGCCGCGTCAACGTTATTTAAGAGTGATCGATACTCTCGAAACGTCCATGTCCGTCTATACCGGGCAGCCTGTCCTGCACGCTCGGACAATGAGTAACCGTGTTATTGATTCCGGCGTTCTTTGCACCTGCACCAGTACCAGTACCTGGTCGACCAATTTTCTATCTCCGCCGATCGACGAAACATTCGAGAAATTCCATCTACGTCTGCTACTTACGACTTTCGACGGGGTGTGCACTTTATACGTGCCAAGATGCTGATGACGCTGCTGATAGCCAGTAGGAATCAGATCGGTGTTCAACCTAAGGTCCAACACTCGTTTCACCCCGTCCAACTCGAAGCCCACAGTCAGCACGTCCGCGTGCTCGATATCCTGAAAGCAGAAAGCGAACAAGAGGTTATCGTGATCGCGGTTAGGCGTAATCGGCGTTCGAATGCATTATAATCGTGTCGAGGCTCGACATTGTGCACCTGTTGCGCGTCGTCGTTGGAGAGAACACCGCGATAAAAGAAGAAACAAGTCGCGATCGCGTGGAAATCGAATTCGGCCAGTTTACCTACCTGGAAAATACTTTCTCGCCCGTTAACGATCCGACGATAGAAAGCTATTATTCGGTGTTCCATCCGTTGCCTCGCTTTCTAATAATTCTCGAACCGCGCTTTCCAGCCGCCTCGAAATTGATCGAATTTAAACCGGGAGAGGGGCACGGGGGCGGGGGGAGAAACACGATGGATTTTCCACCGCGTACTCGTTTTTCGCGCATCAACGATTCGTTTGTTCACGATCGACTCTCGACTGGCGACAAGCAGTTGGAAAATCGACCGTTTAAAAATTTATATTCTCCCTCGATCAACACTGCGGCGGAGGCTGGGACTCTGGCCGATTCTCGTCGAGTATTTTTTCGACGAGCGTATATACAAGCGCGTGCCAGGCCACCCAAATGAATTTACGAATCTCGTTTGCGCCCTCTCCTGTTAGCCCTCCCGCGCCCAAGCCCCGCACAGCCCACCCAATGTTTAATTCATAGGGGATACGTTCGCTCTTCCCGAGCAGGAAATATCGCCTAGCCCGCCGGCCACGTATCCAAGGGACACCACGGACCAGAAACAGTCGCAATGTCCTACGAAACAGACAATGGACGTTTCTTGGCGCGACAAAAAAATTTCAATTCCCCTTTGTCGAGAGTCTTCGGGCCTCGAGAATCTCTTCTCCTCGCGAACAGGAGAGACACAGAGAGGAGATTGGTGTGGTACACGATGAAAATCTCTTTCACAGGTCATGCGTTTCAGATATTCCGTGCACGGCGAGAGGATGCAGCCTGGATCGCCGATAGATGGATCCACGGAATTTCTATCATCGCCGACGGACAGTTAGCAATTCATACCTGGCCGTTTGCCAATCCGGCAAACGTTTCTCGATATTCCAGTTGCCGTTCTGCCATGACCCGTGCGCTCCCTCCTTCTATGTCGATATTGGCCAACTAATATACCGAGGGGTCAGGGTTCTTCCCTCCCTCTTTTCTTTCATCCACCGGGGGAAACCTAACGCGGTGCTCGAATCGATTCTAACCTTCTTGTTTTACAAGGTTTCCCCTCTTCAAGAGGGTTACTCCAAAAAATGTTTTACTCTTATTTTCGTTTCTCGCTCAAGTATCGGGTGAGATAAAATTCCGGGTCGTTCGACGCGCTTCCAATTCTTGATTACCCGTTCGAGCGGTAATAGGCATGACGAAGGGAGGACGTTTCTCTGTTTATCGATCGGAGGCTTTCGGCAACGTGGTTTAAGCGCGGAGCAAGCGCTCGAGTTTCCCCCGAAATTCGGTTACCAGTACATGTCACGGGGCAGAGAGACGGGTACCAGAGGCTCGTTAAGGCGAGAGATTTCGAATAAACTGCCGTAAAAGTCATCCTCGTGTCTCGTTCACCGAGCCATTGTCGTCGAGCTCCAGCTTCCCAACCAAATGTGCTCCACGATTGCGTTCTCGTTTGCCGTGGGACACGGGAAGCCTCGTGAGCGATTGTTTTTCGCTCCAGCCGATAGCTAACTGGTTAGGTTGATCGGCTAATGGGAGTTCCAGATGGGTATTAATATCGTAGAATCGAGGCGGTTTATACCGAATTTTATGGAGGACAGCGATCGATCGAAGCGCAATTTGCAGCGTCAGCGGCACCTGGTCATTTAAATACATATGCTAACGACGCGTGGAGCTTGACTCGCTTGTTCGATTCCTTATCCATTTTTCCTCATGTCCACTTAGCCGATACCGCAAAAGCAACATACGCGCCATAGGCAACGGATTTATCGCGTTAATTTCGAAATAAACACCTGGCTGTGCGCGTTCGCAATTACCGTGGCCAATCTGTCTGCGGTTGCCGGATCGGTTAAACGCGGCCGAATAGAGGACAGAAATAGGGGAAGAACGAGAGAGGAGATTAACGTTACCATTAACGAAAATAACGCGAATCGTGGCCCGTGGTCGCTAATTGTTACGGCGATAAGCCACGCGAAAGACGCGTTAATTATTCGAACTGACGGAGGCTGCTTCTTGGAAATTCGTGCGGTTAACGAGCTCGTGGCGAGACGGGAGCACAATGTAGGTACGGCAACGTACAGAGAGGCTCTTTGTGGCTGCTGTGGATAGGATGAAAGGCATCTTTTAATCTGGCCTAACGCGACTAGCTGCCAGAGAAACTGCCGTTTCCGTGTCCTAGACGCTTCTGATAGCGCGAGCAAAGAGACCGCCGGCGTCGTTTCTGCAACCGATTAACGCAATCTAACGGGCAAATTTTAGCGAGTCCCTGTGAAATTTTTGTAGAATACTTTTCGAAAAGAGGGTTTAAGGGACGAAATAGTTGGATCTATACTTGAGAATTTCAAATGGCAGCAATTAAACGAAGAAATAAGTAACAGTTACGTCGATTAACTGCGAAATGCGCACATTTGCTTTAGAGAGCGCACACATTTTCCCATCGATGTATGTAAGTAGCAAATACACCTTGCTAGGCGAAAAGGATGTTTAGAACTACTCTGTTTCCCTTTGTGGCCGGAAACACGCGAACCGGATAAAGGGAACCTGTGCACGATCTCTCTTTACTCTGCTTTTCCGCCCTTTTCCCCTTCCTTCCCGTTGCGTTACGTCGTCCAACCTCCGCCTCGTGTAAAGCGAAGCCGCGGAGTGTTTTAACCGGAGAGCATCCTTTGCCACGATTTATCGATCATACAGATAGTATATAGAGCTTACTTCGTTTCGACCCTCCTCGAGTTCATCCCCTTTCGTCTCCACAAGAGGGAAACTTCTTCTTTTCGTTGATTAATACTTCTGGTACACGTGACGTACTCTCGGCGCTGTCAATCGACGCGAGTGCTGATTATACGTGGCGAGATATTGTTACAGCGAAAGTAGGATAAGAGCCGTGGCTCGAGTTTCTCGATTACGTTGCACCACATAACCACTCGAGCATTTGGGTATTTTCCCTTTGGAATTCGCGGTGGAAGAAAGGAGAAGAAAAAGGAGGAGTCGCGAGTTCGTAATGGTATGGTAAGTGACCCTACACAGCAGGAAATTAGATTCGTCGTTATAGCGGACAGACGCGGTGATAACGGTCATTCTTCCCCGTGATAACCAGAAACGAGGTCAATTGCCTTACTTCGTTGACGCCGCGCGAGAGAGAGATCGTGGTTGCTTGGAGAACGTAGCACAGCGGCAGAGTAGGCAACGAAACGGAACGACTGCTCGCCCGTGGCTGTAGAACGAAATCGAGGGAGAATTAGCGGACGTCGGGAGAAGTGGCTCGAGAGCGTATCTGCGTGAACGCAGCAGCGGGCTTAGAATGCGGAACGTCGGATAGTCGACGGGTGCAACAATTTCAATGCAAATGTCGCGTTACGCCGCGAATACGAAATCCAGGATCGCGGTATAAACTGTGACCTACCTGTCGAGAGGGCGGCGGAGAAATTTCCTCGACAATCTCGGGCATATTTTATGAAAAGCGAATGGCGGTACATGCTAAACTACCGACAACACGGTTTTCCCTCCTCCCCTGCTTTTCGCCACTGTTTCGCCGAACCGTAAATCTACGTTTCGAAAAAACTGCCAGGTTTCACTCTTCCACAGACCGTCGCGCAGATGTTCCGAGGAAGTGTTTTCTACCGGGCTATTTTTACGCCGATGAAACATCTCTTAACGCGAGAGAGATGCGTGCGTCGAGAGGAAAATAAACGAACCGTCGCCGTTGTATTTCAGCCTGCGGACAAAATCGGCAGTTCCAGGATTAAGCCGTTTCAAAGTGGGCACGACGCAAAAAAAAAAAAAAAAAAAAAAAAAAAGAAAAAAACGGGGGAAAGCGAGTTAGACGAACGCGATTTCGTCGCGCCTCCCGTCAAGCTATAATACGCGCGGCTCAGGGTAAACATAAGCGATAGAAGCGAGCGTCTAGCAAAGTTTAGCGGATGTTTCAACAACCGAGGGAGAGAGTTGCTTGCACCTTGCTGTTTGTTGCCCCGTTCGGAAACATTAGCATAGACTGGATAAATAAATAGCGCGGTGCTATCGAACAGAGTAGACTCTGTTGGCTGTACCGTGTGTACACTTGAAATTGGTTTAGAGCAGGGTCTGCGAAGTGAGCGGTCAATGGAAAGAGATCCAAGATTTGGAGAACGCTTTAAGCGCATCGAGTGTATCGCGAGGAAGAAAGGAGAAGTTTGGCAGTAGTTCCGGCTTCTCCAAGTGATTGCCGATTCGTTAATCTTCCGATGGAACATCTCCTTGTTAACGAAGCAACTCGAAAGCAACGAACTTACGTTTTCTTTGGTCGACGAGATCTGCCGTTTGCTTCTGCCGTGATAGACCCGCGGTCTGACTAGCGTGTGTCTGCTGAAATCTGGAGACGGTCCTGCAACAGAAACGAACGTAGAAAATCATTAGAGAAGTCGCACACTCTGTCCCCTTTGTTCAGCACGGTTTGCGCATGCTTCGACGAGCGTCGTCGGCGCTGTTCGAAGGGAAAATCGGCGGCCTGTAAATCCCGCGGGGGCCTTTTTCTTCCCGAAATTCGCGGGCGGAAAACTCGTGGAACAAGCATCGTTTCCCGCGCGTCGATGCTGCTAGAAAGAGAGAGAGAGAGAGAGAGAGAGAGAGAGGTGTCCTTGACATCGAGGCGAACAATAAGCAAGCACGCGGCGCCGCCTCGAGGGTCTCTCCCGTCCAATTTTCCCAAACGCGACCAACTCCGCCGCTTCCGTTTTTCCAACTATCGACCGATCCCCAACCTTCCACTCGACAAACTTTTCGGATACGAATTGTTCAAAGGAACAACGTTTCGTTCCTGCATATTTTCGAATCGTGCTTGCAACTTTGATCGTGCCCGCGTTAAAAATAGTCTTCCTCTTTAAACGGAATCGCGGATCCCGTGTAGAGTATACCCGGGGCTAAAAATACTCTCGCAAAGCATTGATTAGGGGGAATCGTGCTCGCCGGCCAAGTATTCGGCCTTGATCGAGCTCGTCTGCACTCTCGATTCCTCTCGATCGGAGCGAATCTCCTCGCTCGAGGGGTCGCGAAAATTTGCGTTTCAAAGCGGCTCAGCTGGGCTTGGCTCTCGCGATTCGTCATTCTGTCGAGTACACGCGCTCGAGAGCGTGGGCTGTCCAGGCGTAGGTATTAAACGAACTGTAATTACCGGCTGGCCTTTCGCCTGTTTCACGCCACGCGTTCAGAGAGCACGAAAGGGCTGAAACACGTTCGAAAATCTTGTCCCCGTGTCACATTTCAATGGGGAATTCTCGGGGAAGAATGGAAAACGCTCGGCGAATCTCGCCGTTGGAAAGTTTCCACGCTGGATGACTGGAATTTATTAAGGGATTCAGTTACCTCGGATTCAACCGAGCAGCCGTAATTTGCGTCCTCGCGTGTTCTTCAACCCGAGACGATAGATACCTCATAACGACGTGTTAAAGGTAAACTAAATACGATGGAAAATTACTTTGTACGGGATAGGTAGGCTATATAGGTGTTTGAACGTCGCCCAGATGCGTCCAACTGTGAAAGAGTTAAAGTAAGGAAGATTGCAAGCGATCAAGTTCGAAATCGATGTAACGAGGACCTGCAGCCAGCGTGTAGACATCGATTGGAAAAGAAGTAGGTCATAGGAGAATTTTGATTGGCCGTTTAAAAGCACAGTAGCGTCGAGGCGGTGCCGCGAGCGGAATCGTCGAAACGCGTGCACATGTGCGCCCGTTTATGGGAACGAGATTGACGTCAACGGTGACCAAGGGAAAAGAGATCCTCTCGCAAAAAGATGGGCGCCAAATGTAGTAAGCGAGCGCAAGTGTCCCTTCGATGGGCCGCCAACCACCGACAACTTCCATCTCCTGACGCAAAAGTCGAGACGACTTTTTCCCAAACCTGTGTACGGCGAAGCTGGCCAGAGGGATGATTAACAATCCGGTAAAATGAGAATTCCGCACATCAGTCGAATAGCATAATAAACGTTCTCGCGTCGTTGATAATTATACGAGAGCACGCGCGACGCGACGGATTGGCCACCGTGGTCGCTTGTTTGCAGATGTCCACTGTAACGCACCGGCCCGTGATGAATATTAAATTCTGACTGGCAGCCGTATGGCAAATATTGCCAGGCCTGCGGCTGCAATTAAATTCAAATAACGGGAATTACGGAGTAACGCGGCCTGAAAATCATCGTGTCGCAGCACGCGAGTTTTGAAACGCCGTAAACGATTTTCCGCTCTGGCCAAGTCCCGGTGGATCATCAGTCGTCATTTGCATCTTGGACGTTCACATTTGGCACACGGTTGCCGACAGATTTCACGGTAGATCTACGGCCTAATTGGCTTCCCGATTGTTTAACGGATTTAAAGCTATCCACCGAGCCGATACTGTGTTCGATTCGTCGTTAATTTCCTGTTGCAGCTCCGACAGGAAATCAGAACCGGTTAGACGGTCGTATTCCTCCCCGTGGAGTCGCGAATTCTAACGACTCGATAATCGTCCGGGTGAATCATCGCGTCTGCCTGTTCGGTGCGCCTCTGCGCTTTCTCGCTGTTACGCGATAATATTCCAGACAAAACGATACCACTGTAAAAGGTATGAAACAGCCATAAGCCGGAGGGTAATGAGCGACTTTGTCGTTAAAGGCGTTCCTCCGGTGGACGTGAATGCGGCGTTACGACGCGTCGTTACTCTTCGTCCTCCGGGCGAAATTCGGGTTAACGACAGAGCTATCTAGCGGAGGGAATAAAGCGAAACTGATACGAGAAAGTAGCGACGGTTGTTTCGTACGAGTTGACCGGGCGAGAAACGGTCGATCGAAAGTTAGCACCGGGTCTCGAAATGCTGCTTTCGGTTGCACAGCCAGGCTTTTACGGTAAACCTGCAGAGAGTATGTATATACCGTGATCTTCACTATGGTTTAGCTCGCCCACAGGTGCGGAATATCTGCCCACTCGACGTTGCTGTAACCCACTATCTCGATAGACGCTATCTTAACTCTCTCCGACGTGTACAAATCTATCGATACAATAATTTACACCGAGCGCCGTTGCTGGATTCGATGTACATATTCTACTTCGGAGCTGTTCCGAGATGCACCGAATTACCACGGGATATAGGCCGGCACGAAGTCTCTGGATGCAGGGTAAAGTTTGAGAGACGCTGTTGGCGCGTTAACGATGTCCGTCGTAAAACGATGGGAAGAGAGGTCGGCAGAGGCGTCGGGGACGGGGGAATTAGCGACGGTCAATTAGGTCGCCGTTAATTCGGTGTACGCGGCGCGTACGCGCCTACGTCCGGGCATATGCGAAGGCGGATCTGCATTTCGTGTTCCCATGCAGCCTATCCCCGATTTCACATGTGTCCCGTGGACGAGGGAAACCTCGTGCTAGCCTGAGAAGATTCGGCAAACTCGACGTTCGTTCAACGACCCTCCCCCTGGTTAATTACGATCTCGGGGAACGTAGGAGACGTGCGGATCGATATCTCGGGAATCGACGGCGAGACGTCTAGGTTGATAGATGGTCGACTGAAAACAAATTCCGACCACTTCTATAAATACCAGATATGCCTGTGGACAGTTGGCGTTCACGCTACAATCACTCGACGTTTCTCCGGCAGCCGCCTCTCGATGGAACTTGCACTCCAATATTTGACTGCCGTCGCAACTTTTTATCGCCGAATCCCCGTACTTTCGGTATGAAAAAAAAAAAAAAAGGAAAGAAGAAGCTTGTCTACAATGTTTGAACGCCGACACGGTACACTCGTACCGAATAAAAAGCGAGTTACGTCAACTGAGGAATACATCGAATATCGTTAGCGGAGGTTAAAACTAACGGGTGTTTCCGGCAGAAGTTTCTAGCACGGGGCCCGAGGAATATTATACCGACGGCACTCCCGCGGCTAGGCGCTTTCGAATTAATTGCAACGTGAATGAACCAAGTCGAGCTTACTGAATGGACCAATCAGAGCTCCATTTCTGCACTGCTTCGACGACGATCCCCGTCTGCGCTCGTTAGTCAATTAAACTTGGTAATTATAGCTCGTACGGAGGTTCGGAGGGACTCTGGCGGAGGCATCTGACGCATGACTCACCGCGGATGTTGCGAACTCCTCGATATTTTACCTACGCGTACTCTCGCGTGTATTCCATATGCCAACAGCATCGTCTCCCTTCTGCTCGCTTCTCTATTCCCGATCGGCTCGAAATTAAATCCGTATTCCGTTCAGTCACTGTTCGTTCGTGTCTGCTGATATCATACGTGATAAGAGGGCATTGTCTCTTGAATCAAATTGCAGAGCGTCTGGCTTTCGCGATAACGCGGCTCGTGTGCATTTATTGACATTGCGATTATCAACGGTTGCGTAAAATAAAAGAAAGAAAAAGCGATACCTCGTGATACCGTTTTGAAAGCCCCGTGCATAACATACGTCTAATCTGCGGGAATGAGATTCAGCAGAAATGGCTTCACGCGTCCAATTCTACGATTCTCCGAGCCGTTTTCCAGGGACGGTTCAGCCGCGCTCAGCGGATTAATTTGCGCTGGAGCAACACGAGCGTGAAATCGATTTATTGCCAGACCCGTTCCCCTATCTATCGACCTGCCTGCACTCGTGGCTTCACCTTCGACTCCGGTGCGTCTCTTCTCCCGGCGCCGATCCTTTCGCGAGCAGAATTTCAATCCTCCCTTTCTCCCCTCCTCCTAGCCCCTTTAAATTCAGTAATTCCACTGTTTCGGAAGGGAGAGTTGTCGAAACGATACCCGGGGTAATCCTCTTTGCGGACTTTTTGCCGTGTACTGGAAATCCCGTGCAACGTTCTCCGGTTCGTTTTTACTCGCGTTATCCCGTCGATACTGCAATCGGTACCTCTTCGTTACTATTGCCTCGTACTCCTTCCTTCCTTCCTTCCTTTTTTCCCCTGTTTCTTCCTCCGGAAAGGAAGTTCCTCTGTGCGAAAGCTTTTCGATTCCTTCTATGGTTTCGATCCCCTCGGTTGGAAGCGCGGTATTACACGGTAGAGCGGACGCAGCGTACGGAGGATTTCAAAGCCCAACATTTACGTGCGCGTCCAACCATTTCCACCGTATTTGAATTTTTTCCTCCCTTCATCGTATCGATTCGCGTTCGGCAAAGCTTCCTGTTGGCTGATCTTCAAACGCACCTGAAATAATTATTCCTTCCGTCGAATATTCATTTCCGTTTGATCCGCGTGTCCCTTCTCCACGCTACCGAGTAATACTTTCGTGTTTCGTAGTAGACAGGTAGAAAGCGTATTCATTTAAAAATGTTCCTTCTTTATCGCGTTAGATTCCTGTACTTTTGTTTCTTCGGTTTATTGAAACGCGAGAGGGAATTGCAGCCCCTCTGGACTGTAAACCCGGAGAAAAAGGTTGGGCCGATTCGATCATAGTTTGCGAGGATTAATCAAGTGCCCTTTCAGCCAGATTTCAGCGAAAATACGACCGGACTGGAATTTCTGCAGCATCGAAAGAGCAAACTCGGGGAAAACTTGGGCGAAATCGGACGAGCCAGAGGCTGCTAGGTTGAAAATTACCCGGTTCGATCAGCCAGGTGAGCCCCGTGCAGCTCTCACGGGTGAATTCACGGCGAGGAGACAGGTCGGGCGAATAAATTTGCCCGGCTAGGGGTAGAAAAGCCAGGCGAGAGAGATGGTCGGACGTCTGCGGCGCATCCAATTAACCAGGGAGTTCAAGTTCGTCAACGCGGTCCGGGTTAATTGCCGTAAATAGGCGTCAAGTGGTGGTTTCGCATCTTGGATTAAGTCGACCGAACCACTCCCTCTTTCCACCTCGTTTCTCCACCCCCCCTTCCCCTCCTCTACTTTCTCGATCATTCCATAGCTTCCTTCCGAGCATCTCGCCAACAACGTCGATAATTATTATCGATAAAGTCCTTGGAATAAATTTCGTTGTAGTTTAAACGATACGTCCTTTCGATCACAATTTTAGCGCGCTGTCCGTCACGCTCGAAGCTCGCATGCAAGATGTTCTCGAGGATAACGAGTTCAAGAATGTCTATAATTGTCCATAAAGCATTGTGAAGAGGGGTTGTGCAGGCGCGCACAACGATCTTTCTACAAATCGTCGAGTCGGGGCAGACTCTCGTCGATATTTCTGACGCTCGACGGGAGCAGGCCAGTCACGGTCTCGGTGTTTTCCGATTCCAGAAATAACGCCGCGTTCTCCTCCCTGTACTCCCCTTTTTCCGTGCCGGTTTCTGGTTCCCGTTAATTCTCACTTTCCATCGAGCCGCGCGCTTCAACGGAAGCGGACTTCTTAATGAGACGAATGAAATAATAAGGGAGCAGGTTATCTGGAGATGCGCGCGTTCCCTCCATCCAGGTTCGCCCTAGCATGAAAGGATTTCACCTTTAATCGGGTCGCGTTCTAACGGACCGCAGAGGATAATAATTCCTTGCTCCCGGTGAAAACTCGGCCTGAAAAATTATTTCCACGTTCGTTCCGATTACCCGGGGAAAATTCGACGAAACGGAGGAATTGGCCGAAAACAGAGGCGTAGGAAAGACGTGGGCAGACCGACGCCTATCCTCTTTATTATTTTTGTCTCGTCTACCTTATCTGCTTCACCTCGGATAAGTTATCTTCGTTGTTGCGTGTTCACCGACAGGGACACTTCCGTTCTGGCAATATATACCTACCAGAACTCCGCTCGAATTACCAAAAATGTACAAACTTTCCAACAGAGTACAGTTCGAGAAATGTATCCTGCGGAGGATATCCCAGTCTCGAGTTGGCTCCCTCTGGATCGAAAACGATCTATTATTTCCGTGTGAAAGTGCGCGCGCAACTTTTCCACGAGTATCCCAGGGTGATTAATCGAGATGGTAATTAGGCATCGTTAAGTCGCCAGAGACGACGACGTGGCAGCGTCCAAGTTTCGAGGATGCGGCCAGCGACCATTAGCGGGATAAGGGCGAACGAGAAACGCGACGCCTCCGCGCTCGAATAATGGATTTTCGATAACGGGAGAGAAGAGAGAACGAACGGCTGTTTCATGTTTTTCAACCGACACACGTTGTAATTATTTTCGATCTCGATCGCATCGACGCCGCCTCGTTCCAACGCGTACCCTTTTTGACAAACAAGTAGTTAGGTAGTTGGCTGGCTATCCACGTGGAAAAGGACCGACAAGCTTGATATAATTTTACACAACCGAACCTCGATATTTCATTTTCGTTATTAATTTTCAGCCGTTAATAACGTTAAATCAAACATCGTTCCTCCGTGTTGGCGAATTTGTTATAAAATAAAATAGGAGAACGTACAGGCGAATCCCTGTCGCACGTTGACTTTTCCAGATTACTCTTTCGATCCGTTATCGTTCCATGTTTGTGGAAAATCTTGATACATCAAACAGATCGAGCTGGATACAGCCGCCCTCGGCGGCTAAATGGGTGGTTAAGCCTCTGTCGTTTACGAAATTAAGGAGCGGCTCGCGGGAGGAGGACGGGAAGAAAGAGGTAATTAGCAAAAAGGCCGAAGGGTGCGCGGTGGTACTCGAAGGAGAGTGCTCTGCAGGATTCTTGAAAGAGCTCTTATGCGTTCAGGACGCGTAGTAGCGAGAGCAGCGGGGCGATGACACACGCCCAATATAAAACGCGCTGGTGTACGCGCGGGCACGCACTTTCACGCACACCCACGCGAACCTATATCCCTCCGTTTCGTTCCCTCTTCTTCTACGTGTCGATGCACAGAGTGCGTTACACTTGGTGGAACCTCGAGGTTACCGAATGGGGACCGGCCCTAACGGCGCCGCCGACAATTTTCGGGACACGAATCGGCCGAAACACGCGACTCGTATCGATCTCCGACCTTACTCCGGCTGGAATTTCGTAAAAACCAACCGGGTTATCCTGGCCCCGTTACTCGTCGTCCTGTTACTTTCCACGTTGGAGTAGCGGCCGATCGGTACGAAAATTGATTTCAGCCGAGGCGAGCAATTAGAGAGATACGAGTTATCGTATGCGGGCATAGCGGCTCGACAACTAATCCAGGCGAAAACTGCAATCACGTACGCTCGTTATCGTTATCGTTAATATTTACCGCGTCTATAACGAATAAGTAAGCACGGACAGCGGGAGTGGCAGTTTTCGCGAAACCTTCTTCCGCAACATCCGGCCAGGAAGAGTATTTTCGAGTCAGCCGAGTAATCGTGAGAAGATACCGTGTCCACTCCCTCTCGAAACTTTTCCGTATCCACGGGGGTATCGATCCGCGGGAGCCTTTCTCTGACTCATGCCGCAATTTCTCCGGGTATTCCGTCTGTCGTGTCGCTTTACGTCCAGATAATTAAACAAACGACGCGCGCGCGCGGCTCGCGTATGAAATGAAGGAAGGACGATTATCATCTTTTCATCCCTCGTATCCGACAATTTCCAATTTTTCTTCCTTTCTCACACCGGTCGTTCCGGCCCATCGCATTCCTACGCGTGCAGGATTTTTCAGCACGTACGCCCGGTATACGTGATCCGTAAGCTCCGTAAGGCTGATCGGGCGATATTGAAAACGCGCGCGCGGTCGAGGTTGAAAAGCCTCGGCAGACTCCTGGCGCCACGTCCAAATTCCACGGGGCTAACCCCTGGCGAACTGGGGCCGGGCAATCAGATCTCTGAATCATCCGCAGAATTAGGCAAACGAGAACATCGTTGGATCGTTACTCACCCTATCGCGGTAATAACGAGAGAGAACAGTTTCAGACGTAGGATCGCGGAAGAGAAACGTGGAGAAAGGAACGGTCGATTGGAAGTAGAAATTGCGACATATCGCTGTAACGAGCGCGGCTCGAATTAAGGCCGGTCGTCTCGTTTGCCGACAATTTCGCGATGAAACTCGACTTTCGCCGCCTTCTCGTTTTCCGCGCAGCCGAAATGCGACCGGAAAATTGCGCGAGTTATCCGTACATAGGGGAAGAAAGAAAGGGAGGGAGGCTAGCATGGTCACGACTCGTCCGTTCGAACGCGATAATTAACGCGAGTCGTCGCGACGCGTTATTTGCATGTTGATCAACGAAAGCACGCGTCCGCGAGACAGCGTCACGTGCGAGCCCGCTTATTTGCAACGACTGTAATTAAACCGCGCTTCTTGCCAGTGTGTCCCTTAATGACGACGCAGCGGCGTAATTACGGCGGCGCGCCGCCGTCTACGTCAAAAATACTTGCAGTCCGCCGGATTTTCTGGCCACCGCCACTTTCACAGGGGTGTCTCTCCAATAAGACACTCCTTCTGAAATTGCGTCCTCTTCGTTTTTCCATTCGTATACTGTATCTCGGAGAAGTTAAATTATTCCCAATTCCTTCCCCGTGTCCACACCTGAGATTATCGTTAGCCGTCTATACTCTCGAATCAGAAACCCTCGAGCAGACTCTTAGCTCGGCGCACCTTCCTTATCTTCCTTTTCGAAATTCGTCCGGTCGGGTAGCGACTTATGCATTATTTATCACATGGTCCATCCTTAGACACGCTTCCTGCCGGGCCACATGCTCGATTTTAGACATTCGTATATGTGTGTACCTGGTGCCACCGAGATTACCCTTTTCTTTCATCCGTACTCTTCCTCCGACAGGAAGTAACGTCTTATTCGAAGGCTATTTCAGTTGGCTGGAGACAATAGTGTTGGGAAATGGCGTGGAAAGTATCGTCGGAAGGTGCGGGAGGACGATTGGTCGAGGTCGCGTGTAAGCAGAGGTCAAGCAAAAGCAGACTCGCGGCGATGGTAACGCGGACACGTAAGCTGGTCTAGCGATGTCGACCACGGAGAACGAAGCCCTTCGACTTACGACGTCGTTCTTGTGCTCGATAAAGGCATCTACCAGGTAGTTACGGCGGTCGTTGGACACGACACGATTCGACAATTCTTTTAATTTCCCACTCGATTCTTTTTACCTATACGGATTTTCCAGTCCGATGTGTTTCGCATTATTTCGCAATTGAGTTACTTTTCCAGTTCCTTCTGTTCTCGGAAGGTTTTTCACCGAAATATTGTACACTATTTTACTTGTTATATTCAGCCGCTATATCGAATATATACATTTCATTCGTTCGAAAATGTATTCTATCATATCGGATGAGCGTTGTGTTGAAAAATGGTAAAAAATCGTTGAAATGGTCTCCTTCGAAGTAGTCGGAATAACGATAACTACGTCCTACTTTATCGTTAATTTCCCTCTTCATTTACGAGATATCAAGTTAGACGCACATCCGGATACTTTTTATCAGACCTCGAATTTTTACCGATATACGATACTAACTTTATACGTACCGACATCGAACGATCTTCATTTTTCAAGTAGAAGATAAAAATGTGAATCTCTGCCTAGCTCTAATAATGGTAAAACGAAATTTTTCCCATTTTCGATTACCTTTATATTCTCCGGGAGACCGTTTGGCCAAATCTCTCAGCCTAATCCGATAATCTACATCGCGGAGAGCGAAGAATTGCTGGCAGTAACGCGTGGCGGAGCGTGTTGGAGCAATTGTCGTTACCATCGCGAGGCGAACACAGTTCTCCGTGCCTTTTACTTTAGACTCCGGTCTCTATCTGCGAGTCACGGCGCGACGCGTCGATGCTCGGGGCTCCGCTCCGCTCGTAACGTTTACTCTCGTTTTATTGCGATCGTGTACCGTTAGGAGAAGCGCGGCGGAATCGATGTCGCACTCTCGAACCTCTACTCCGGCCTCTACTTCGCCAAGACTTGGTGGGCCCGCTGTATTATACCGGAACAACAAACCGTGCGCCGGTTGCGTGCACATCCAGCCGACGATGGAAAGTCGATAAAACGTCGGTGAAGCCAACGAACCTGGCACGTGAGTCATCGTGCTAGCACCTAACCGCTCCAAATCGATCGCTCCTCGTCGCGTCCACCCGCTGGCCAAATTTTTTCATTACAGATCGTGATAAACGTGATAAAATAAAACGGACGATTGCAACCGAGTGTACTCGCAGGTGAAACCCTCATTTCCCTTTGGAATTTGATTAGAAAGGAGCGACTGATCGCTGACAAAGCCAGTTTTATTTAGAATTCTACGGAGTGAACGGGAGGAAACGGGGCGGCAGCAGCAGACCGGCGAACGATGGAAGAATCCACGATAGCTAAAAAGTTCAACGGTTCCGCCTCGTCTTTTTTCCTCCTCGTCGGATTCATCCTGGCGTTGTTAATTTCGAGCAAATTGGCCCGCTTTTGTCAGCAAGTTTCGCCCAACCATCCCGAGCCCTCGAAACAACGCAACTCTCATTTCCGAGGGCGCAAAAACCGCTCGAGTTTAATCGAGAAACGTGATTAACGAGCGATTTCGATCGCGAGCTTTTACAGTGCTCCGAACGATTGTTCGAATTTGCTCGATTTTTCTGCCAGAGAAGAGAGCGGAGTATCTCGCGAAGAGGAAAAAGGAATCAGTTGAAAGCCAGTTTGGAGAAAAACCCTGTTCCTTCGCTTACGTTTTCCCTGCTTTACCGAGCGCCACGACCTTTTCCTATTATTTCAGCCGGCCGAGAGTGTGTCCTGACCAGATAGTGGAAGGCAGAAATCCCGGAAAAACGAGTCAGTCCACGTCTACTTCCTGAGATAACAGTGAAACGGGGGGGAAACGAGGATAAAGCGAATCGACCGGAACTGCTGAAAGAACAGTTGTTTCTTCGAGAGTTAACGAAAAAGGAAGAGGAAGGAAAATGTGTAAAATAGAGGCGAAGAAGCGATTCAATTATTGTTACTATCGTTCTGATTTGTAGCGCAATAAACGATAACAGGCACCGTTCAACTGTTGCCGGGGCAATCGCAATGAATTTCGCGATTTAACTGGCGTGCCGCCGCGCCGTTCCGACGAATATCGGAGAACGGGAGGCACAAAGCCCGCGATTCTCTTTGCTCGCCTTAAAATTTCGGCAAATTGAAAGCGACTCGGAGGGAAGCTTGGCAAAGCTCGCCTCCGACAACCGTTGCAGACGTTGCAATTAATAATGATCCTCCTTCGCTTCTTCTTCCCTTCTCCTCTTCTCTCCGCTGCTTGTTTTACTTTTTTCCCATGCTCCGAGAATTCTCCGGAACAAACTTATGACTCCGGTCTACACCTCGTGGATCGTAATGAAAGGTCGGAATACGTCCTAGATTGTAACGTATTCCTATGCTATGTCACGAGATGAACGCAGATTCGCCTCGTCGATAAAAATTACGCAGCTTGGCGGGAAAGAGAGAGAGTCGTGGCGGTATACAGGAGGCAGCTCGCGTCGCTCGTAAAGTTTTTACGGTCGTGTCAACGGAGAGAAACAGATTTATACGCGTACCAGGTCAAGAGACCGATGTCGGACTTGCAGAAAAATGACCCGATTTGCGAAGCTGCCGGGTGTCACGCTCGTGCCACGGAAACGTGCCTCGTCGACACCTATCTTCGTGATGGCGAGGGGTAAACCGACTTGCCTGACTTTACGACACACCGTACGAGCTTTTTCTTCGCCACTCTGCCACAAAACTGACGTACGACCCTTGGAGAAGTGCTCGGTACCGATCGATCGAGATAAATTCGAGTCTCTCGGTCGTCGATTAAGGGACAGAAGGTTGAGAACCATTCTGCGCCGCACAAGGGCCGAGTAAGATCGGCAGATGGGCTACGAGTGGCCGAGTCTAGCTCAGGTAAGTCGAACAATTCATTTGGGGAGTCCAGGTGCGGATCTCTGAACGCTGCAGGGACGTTTCCTCGAATCGTGGCGAAATATTCGAAAACGAGAGAACAAAAATCGGCCGAGTTGGAACGGGTCCAAGGTGGTGAAAAGTAGCGTTACTGAATTCTCCGGATTCTACCTAGTAATGCCTTCCTACGTGTTAACAGAGAGATTTTTTCGCGATAGGTGGAATAACGAAGAAAGTAACGAATACACCGGTAGGGTTAGTTCTTTTCACTCGAAAAAGGAAGAGAAGGTTCGAAATGCCGAGTTAAATGGTTAGGCGGGCTGGCCCTGGTTCGAAGGGAAAGCTCTAACGAGGGAAAACGATGATCCGAAATTAAAAAGGGGGATTCCATCAATGTGCCTAAGAAGGCTATTTTTGGACGATAGCGTCTGAATAGCTCGGAAGGGACGCGTTCGGATCGCGAGACATCCTCTAGCTGCTCCGGAATCCATTTTTAGACGGGCAACCACGGGAGAAGTGAGTTGCGGAGAAACAAAACTCTAGCAACGGAACCGTGGAAACGCTCGCGATGCATCGACCTCCATTCTGGTTCGATGGTCTACTTACTATTCTTACGACGGACGTCCACGCTCGCGTTGCCTCGCTTATCGTCGAAAACGGATGAAACCGGAGCGAGCTGTTTACTTCGGTCGTTAACGCCGGTGTTGCGCCGGGTCAAGAAGTCGCGCTCGATTCTTTTCTAACAGATTTTCCAGCGGTCCTCGAATAGAAATGCAGGAACGAGCTCTCGCGTAATTTCCATAAACCATCGAGGATCGTTTCGAGGCGAACGATAACAGTCCCCGGATCGTAAAACGTTCGATAAAACGGAGAGAAGAGTGAACGAGCGGAGAAAGAAAGAATTTCCCTCGGCAACCCCAAAGTATCGCGATTCGAACGGAAGATACACGGTGTAGTAGTATCCTCCAGCGTAAAGGGAATACATATATGTATACGTCCAAGTTGGGTGTGACGTTTCGGCAGAGAAGTTTCCAAGACACAGTCTAGACTGGCCGACGGGTTAAAACTGTGACCGATTGTTAAGCTCAGAATAGATTTGGATCTCGCGACGACGCCAGCCTCCGGCTCTGACTTCTCTGTCCCACCCTGCAATCGTGACTGTGGTTCCGTGAAGAATAACCGGAAAACCGGGGGATTGGCGGGCGCAACAATCGTGGGACGAGCACTCCGTTGTAGGATTACAAAGGAGAAAAAACCAAACCGCTATCCGTATCGATCGAGCGTGCATAGATGCGGCGTAAAACGAGGGCGTGATAAGAGAATTTCGACGTGTTCCGGTAGAGCGAGGTTTTATCTGACGACGTGTATCGAGACCTGGCCAACAGGAAATTGCATTGTCACCTGGGAGGTCAAAGATTCCAGAGCGAAAGCGTCTGCCAGCGTGGTTATCGAGTACGAGTTGATTTAATTAAGCGATTCCTGGTGGCGGAGGTCGCGTGGAAATGGGTTTCGGTGCGGCTTCGAAAGCATTCGTTTCCTCTTCGAGCCTCCTCTCGCGTATATACACGTTCGCCTTTCCGTTCGTAAAACACTTCTCCGAAGAAAGAACGTGACCTCTTGTCGCGGTGATTCACGCAACGTGACGCTTATTGTACCTTTAGTCACGCGTGACGAAAAGAAACGTGGCCGAGGGAGGAAGAGGAATATATAATTCGGAGTCTTTCCGAGAAATCCTCGGGACATCGGACATCCGCGACGGGAAACAACATCGGAGCGTCAGTTTGCGGATGGTGGACACGAGGTTCCCGAGTAAAATCGTAAAACGCCGGCTAAGGGTAGAGATGCGGGTCAAGGGGATCGAGAGAGCTCTTAAAAGTATCCAGAGCAGCATATCTACGGATGATCCAGAACGGTGAACATGAGGGAAACCTAAGGAGGATCCTGTGATGCGGGAGATGCAGCATTTTCGAAGACAAGTGCATCGAGCAGCGGTCCGAATTTACGAGAACGATAAAGTCGGAATAAAGATAGACCCCCGGCGAGTGAAAAGGTTCCAGAAATCTGTTTGGCTCGTAAAGTTTCAACGACGAGCAGAGGCGGACCACGTAAAGTACAAAGGTCTCTCTCAGCTCTCGAAACGCGAACCTTCTTGCACCTTCTCCAACCTTATTTCGACCTATTTCGACCATTTTCAAAAGCGCGATACACCGCGCCATATTTACTTAGCCTTCGCTATTCTTTACGTCCTTTTGGCATTGAACGATGCGAAATGTTACGAGGAACGCAAGACGTTCTCGTTATTGTTCTCCGGACTTTTCTCTATCGTGAAAAGGAAGGAGGTTCCAGTGAAAAAATGGCTCGGTAATCGAGATTACGCTTTCGATATCCGGTTGGAGGCGAGGCTCGGAGGAGCGTGGGAAGAGCGAGAGGAAAAATCGGTCGGGGACGAGGCGCGACTCTGTCCCCGTAATTTTCGCGTTTCCGATGGAAAGTTGGACGTTAATGTCGCGCTAGGCGGATGCAATTTAACGGTAACACGACCATTTGCATAATTGGCCGAGATTGGCCGTGTTCCGGCGACCCGGTCCGTTTCGTCCTCGTTCGAATCGTTCGACGAGAGCAAAAACGGTCATCTCTGAAGAACGTTGCAAGCGAACCGAACGGAAGTAAGGAGAAGAAGAAGCGTCGCCGCAAAATGGAAACCGGCTCGAAGCGCGCGTGCCGTTGCGCAATGGCGTTGCAATTATTCAACGTCGCGCCGGTGATGAACGTTGCGAAACGCGGCTATCACGCCTCGGTGTCGTAGTCCTTACGATATCGTAATCTGTCCTGCATCTAGGAAAGCGCCACGCTTTCGCGTGGGTTACGTAAGCTGCAATTGTCGATGAGTTTTGCGTCGAGGAAGAATAGAGACGAAGGAAGCAGTTATGTTTCGAAGGACAAAAAGGGAAGAGGAGAAGGTAAGGATCGTCCAGCGAGCAACAAGTATCAACGAGCGTGAAATAACGGGCCGAGACGTCGAGAACATCTGTAACGCTACGTGACATTGGCTGGTATGGTTGGAGAACGGCGATTAAGCGGTCGCCTCGTAAACCGACTCGAAACTCGAAACGAGTTCGTGAACCGGGCCATTGTCTCCTCGCGCAATTATCCTTCGAGGTGGAGAGAATTGGAAATAGGAGGGAGAGGAGGGAGGTTTCACGGGGGTTTGCTAAGCGGTCACGGTTAATTCGACAGAGAGCATATGGCGGCCGTTGGCACGCGTCGCATAATTTCGTTCCAATGGCCACACGGCGCGTTCGGAAAGCCTCGACGACGGAAATAGTACAAGCTTCAATGAGACTCGGAAGTACAATAAACGCCGCTCGCTAAGGGGATTCGATGATTGCCGTGTGGCCACGTTGTTGCACACCGTTAATACAGCCTCCGCGATTCAACCTCTGCAACTGCTCTCGCCTAGCCTTTTAATCTCTTCCCTTACAATATCGAGTCACGTTCCAGCCAATTATAGACCAACTGCGATCGACATCGCGTCTACAAACTAACATTCCTAGAAGGGAGACTTTACTTCGTCCGGTATTCTCCACTTCGTGGCTGCCCTCGAATCGCGACTCGATCTTTTCGAAACGGGACCTGGGGAGCGGAGGAGGAGAAGGGGTTCTCGGCGATCGTGTCAACCGCCGCGACCTACTGCCCAAAATAACGGTGTGAGTTTTCGGGCGTCGAGACCCGGGCGACAATGGTTCGAAAGAAAGTTTACCTTTCCCATTTCTCTTCTTTTTCGAGAAGAAAAATACTTCTCGAGTTACCTACTTCCGCCAACCGTTCTCTTCTCGATAGAGGAACGCAGCTACACCGATTACCTAGGGTGAAATCGAAGGGAAAATTTTGTTTAGCGTCGTCCTCGACCGTGTACGTTTTAAGCGTGCGCGTAACTCGTTTTAAATTTCAAATGCGCGCGACGGGGTTATTTGGACTCGTCGAACCGGTCCGCGCGACCTACCAGCACACCAAGAGAACAGCAACAGCAGCGGGTGAAAGAGTAAACTGATAGTAATTTAGAGCGGGGATCGTGGCGCCCATATGCCACAGCTGGATTTTTATTTTAGCCCGGACGCTGCTCCAGTGGAAAGCTTTACGATCGTCTCGCGCAGTAAACGCTTACGCGTTACACATGACTCAAGGCTTGCTTACTCCTCCATCGGTTTCGACCGGATCCCGTTTTCCTTCACGGTCGTAAGCATCCCAAATGTATTCCGACATTGGCCACGCAGACACCACCTACGAAAGAATCTAGGACTGCCCATTTACGGAGGATCGAACGTCCTTCGATCGAACTTTCATTGCTCGCCAATGTGTCGCCGTTTCAACAGCAATACTGAACCTTTTGTAATACTCGAAACGATCGAAGCTTCTTTTTCTTTTACGGTTTACCAATTCTCTCTGCAGAGATCAGACGTGGTAAAATCGAAAGGGAGAGAAAGGAGATGCTTTGCGAAAGACTGAAATCGTGGTAAACTGCGGATGTCGCGAACCAACGTCAACTGGTACGAGTCTCGCCCACGAACGATGCTACGTATCGTTTATAAAATTCTGCCCACACGTGGCACGAGCCTCTTCGTCGCCTCGATCGTCGTTCTCGTTGAGCTTAACGCTCTTGACCCGCCGCTAACAATAAGTCCTGCCTTAAACTCCTATGAATACCCATTTCCATTTGCAACGCTCCAATACGTTCCTTCTTCTGTCGCAGAGATCGCAGACGCGTGGCCAACCAGTGATTTAAATACAATCGACATTTATCTGCTGTTCAATTACCAAACGTTTATAGCAACAAGAGACGTCAGAGGTGCTGTCCAAAGTTGACCGTATTTTTAACAGACCTATTATCCTTAACAGCCGAGTTTCGAATTCTTTGTTCGCGGTTCGTCGGATGGAAACACGGAGCTGACTGGTGCTACGATTAGGCCATTAGCCCATCCACCGGGCAAACCTCCTCTCTGTTCATCGAAAAGTTGTTCGCGGAACTTTGGGAAAACTTGGCTCCGCTACCATCGCCATCGATTCTTCCGACCAGTTTTAACTCTTTGTCGTGCTTATTTAGCAAGTATAGCAACCTACTAGAAACATGGCAGACACGTTTGAAGAAAGAAAGAAATTGGCAAGATCTGGGACTTGCGTCTGGACGAAAAGTCGAGTGTTCAAAGCGTGTGGTTTTTTGTGAAAGCGCATTTTCCCCCCGGGCTGAAGGTACAGGGGTGTCGCACCCTCGTCACGGCCGCCGCGACAGTTTTTTCCTTGCCCGACAGTGATCTCGACGCGGTGCGCGGCTCGTTTTAACGGGCAGACAATGAAGAAGAATGTAAAGTGGCGCGGCGGCGAGGTTCCATTGCCTTTCTCGCAGCCGCATTGTTGCCCCGTCACAGACGCTCCAGGGAACGTTTAATCAAGACTCGCGCGGATGAGAATCGTCCCTACTGTTTCTACTTTAACGATTCCCGATCGACGTTCTTCGATACAGGTAGCCGTATTCTATGTACAATACGAGATGTTACTATGAAAAATTTGTGAGAGGAATACTCAAAGAGCAGAGCACCGCTACAATTTTTAACATTTTACGATTTTAAGGCGGTCACCCATCTTCGTTGGATAAATACTCGACTCGCTCGCCTGCCCATCACCTCACCACAAGTTAAATGATAACTACTAAAGTTCATTATGTTCGAACGAAAGTTCAAAAGACTATGCTCCGAAGCGTAGGTGTACGTATACGCGGAATAATTAGAGAACCATCGAGGGATACGACAGGAACAAACAAACGCTTGACGTTTGCCACGCTAATACGATTCTGATAATTGTTTCCTTGGGCGATGGGTATGAGTGGAGGAGCTTCTCGTAAAATTCACGGTGAATAATTCCGAGTTGCGCAACTCCGATATCAACCGGTTCGCATCGGTAGATCCGCCAAGTTTCGTTCTTACGTAAAAGTGAATCATCGATGCGTCGCGAAATATTCATTCATGTTCTATCGATTACATAGGAAGCTGAAGCGATTAATTACCGATGCGCGTGCTCTTCACCCGCGGAAACGAAGAAACAAACGACCATTTACCCGGTGTAAACGTTCTAAGCTGAAATAGCACGGGTGAGCGAACAGATTAACGGAGATAATTGCCTATGAATTTTTCACTAGCCTAACAAGTGGATCTACGAGTTACGTACTAAATTCTCGATATCGCGCAAGTGTTCTTCCTTTGAAGGGTGCTTTCACGCGAAAGCCAAGCAAGCCATGGTGTTCCAGCAGCGTCAATGAACGCTGACCCGAGAGAGATAAGGCTTCCTAATCGCCTACAATTTCAATGGTGTAGACTCATTCTCGATTACGACGGACTTCTTACAAACCGAGCCACGCACAAACACATACGCACGCGTGCCTCTATTCACGGAAGTGGACCAATGAAAGACCATGCGGGCACGTAATCGCGAGCCTTTTACGATTTACGTGATCGTGTTACAGTTATACATGCCGGACATTGATTTTTCTACACGGTTAACGCGCGGTGCGAAACCGAGGTATCCACGAAAAACGATCGAGCGTTCTACGGATCGTATAATACAGAGTGAGATGGAGAGCAACGTGAGTCACCGATAAGCGGAAGTCGCGGTGAATCGACCTTCCCCGTTAGACGCCGCTTATAATTACGACCAGCCACTTAACGAACTGCACGTAGAGCATCGCGGAAATCACTCCGGTTCCATCCGTCAACAGTCTTCCACTTGATCGTACTCGTTTTACTTAACCCCTGGATGGATTTTGTTGTCGAAGTGGATTCTCGGGGCTAAGGGCTAGATCGAGGGCATCGATGAACGGCTGATTGGACAGATTCCTCTAAATCGAGTCTATTCGAGTGCGTCGGATGGGTGGGAAAAGCGGAACGAGAAATAGAGATACGAACCGTGGGACGTCGCAGTGTTCTCTGCGATACGTCGCGCACGACCATTCGATATCCAAATGCATAATCGCGTTGACGCAGTCCGGAAAGACGCTTTGTGCTTCGAATTCGGAATGTCCAACACCGCACGGAGAGAAGGGAAACAACGATATCTTTCTAACTGGATAGAAACCGAGGTGGAATTTAAAAAGCGAGGAATAAACAGGGAAAAGGTATTTCCGTGGGCGGAAGCCGCGGTGATTCGAGCTTCCTCCCAAGTCGGTGCACGTGTATTTACACACTTCGTCAACTCGAAGAACCACTCGACCGTGTCGACGCCGTCGAGGAGGATGGATTAATCATCGATTAGAAACGACTGATCGGTAGTTGGCCTCGAGTGTAGCTAAAGCTTGTCTCGTCCCAATGAATCATACAGACGCGACGTCGCAGACATCCCCAGCCCGCCTGTATAGGTACACCTACGAGCTTTCTCCCTTGACTTTTCGTTCGAGTCAATGTTCCCTGGTCACTATGCACCGCTTAAAACAGAACAAGCCCGATAAGACTTATCCACGGTGCATAGCTAATTAGCCTAGATTAGAGCGTAATTATTAGTGGTAACTACGTAGGAGGGGTGCACTTTGTAGACTTCCTGTCTGCGGTCGTTTATCATCTCCCTTTGCTTACAGCAATCCAAGCAATGATTATTCACATAGAAAAACGCGCAGAAACGCTAGTAGCGAAAAGGGTTAATCGCCTGAAAACCTACAAGCGTGGAAAAGGGATGCTACTCCGGTGAAAGATGATGTTATCTGAATATGCAGAACAACAACAACGTTCAAGGACTCTCAGAGTGTAAGTGAGTACCTTCACGGCTGGCGCGAGCGTTCCAAGAAGGACGAGAAAATAACGAGACGCGGGATCGCCGCGAATAATTAAGCCGTTGTTACCGCCGACGCTTCTTCTTTCTCTCTCCCTCTTTCTCCCTCTGACCAGCGTGGAGAGCGTGAAGGTTGTTTCTGTGTCGTTTGCGTTTAGGCAAACGTAATACCGTCGGGGAATATTGTTTCGCTAAGAAACCAGGACGAGGCTGTTCGAGGGGACTACTCGACTTGGATTCGTTAGCAACGAGCCTGTAACGCCCCGAGAAACAATGTCTTGGATGCCGTGCGCTTGCTTCCACCGAACGAGTCAACCTTTTACGCTCTTACGTTTGCACGGCCTCGACGCCGCGTCGCGTTCCTTTTTCTTCCAAGTTCAACGCAACCGTGTAACGCCTCTACTAAAAAGACACCAGAATTTCTTCACTTGTATACACACTTATATACCGCCGATGAAAACGTTGCAAACGGTGTACGACGACTGTTAAAGGATAGCGGGAAAAGTGAGAAAAGTGGACGTTTACACATGGTTTAACATCGTACCCGGTTAAACCTTGCAAAACAGAACTGTTTTCCAACGTTTTCGACGAGGACACAATAGCGTTTCACGGTATATCTACCGTCGAAAATCGGAGAAGCGATAGATAGATAGACGGTGGACCGTCGATATTATTCTCGTTACACACATCAGGTCCGGATAAATGATTGATTCAGATTCGGCGAAATCGTCGATACGGTCCCGTGTGTTACCTATGTATTTACGCGTGTATGGTTTGCTCGTAAATCTTCATCGATCCGTCCGGCGATCCCCCTCCCTCCCGTGCCCCCTACCAAAACGCCACACGGAGATAAATTTCTCAGCTGGACATACTCGTATGATTTCCTACGTTTCTTTGTTTATACGGCAATTATTCATCCCGATAAAAGCGTGGCATAGATAACCAGATGGCTCTATTGCTTTTTGTCGGGGAGAAAAAAATCGTACGATGCCAGGGGCTCGCGGTAACGCGCCTATACGTATTAATAGACTATAGTAGGTTTCGCATTGTTTGGCTACGCGAATGCTTCTGCAGCGCGCGATATTCAATTCTCGCGAACCTTCTCTCGATAATTTCGTTTGCATAATAAATATCGACAGTTCGATCGAGCCGTTGTTTCTTCGAGTGAAACGTGTAGAAATTTCGTGTCAGCTCTGACGATACTATACCGCGAGAGTAGTTTCTACATCGACATCCGTGAACTGATGCACGACGCAACTTTTTAAACGCGTATATACGTATATACTATGTACAGGTACGTGCAGAAACATGTATATACGCGTTGTATATAGAACGGAGTACGTGAATGTCACAAAGGACGTAAGAAATCACAATGAACGATTTACGCTATCGACGAGAGTTAGTCACACGGTCGTGACACTATGACGAATACCTTTGAAAGAAACTTAAGCTGAATTCTTCGAATGCGTCAAGTGCACCAAACAAACAAAGCTACCGGAGAGAGAGGTTGGAATTGTCGCACCATTGAAATGTGTCAGAGGCACGCGACTGTTTCTCTACTTGGTTTCGCTGTCGATGTAGAAATAGATGTTTTTTCAATGGTTAGGTTGAATGAAAATGGGGGAAATTCGGATGACTTACCGTGACTTTCGGTGTACACGTCAGGCAGGATCGCGAGTAGCACCAAAACCAGCACCAATTTGCACCGCACCATCATCACCGTACCACCGACGGTACATCGCGAATTCGAGCACCAGATATCACTCGGCATGTTTTTCGGGCGGCGATTCGCAAAGCACGAGGCTCACGCGAACGTCATGACAACCGGTTATCACGTTTTTGCGTACCGTGCTCTATCTGCTTTCGTGAAGCACACCCCACACCGTACTGACCACCCTGCCCGACTGCTCCGCCGGTTTGGACTGTTGCGACACCTCTGGCTCTACCTCAACCCCCACCCCGCGCCTGTATCGAGCCGTAGAACCGCACGAACGCGTACGAACTTAGCCGAGCTCGAACCGCGCCAATTTCAACCGTCTTTCAATCCTCGATTTCTTTCCTCTTTTTTTTCTCAGTTGATAACTGTCCGCGATATATTGATCTCTTTTTTTCTTGACCTCTGTGAACATAAATCGACGATTGGAGGCTATAAATAAAGCGCAAAAACAAGGCTAACGTGCTACTGTAAAGTTCGAAAATATAATTAATAAAACTAAACAGCATATTTACCGTTTTCGTGTGAAACTTTTAAGAAACGGAACAGCAATTGTAATCGGAAAGTAGAATGAACGTTATTTGAAATGGTCACCGGGCAATCGATGGAAAGGCCGGAGATTCCCGTATATCGATCAAACTATAGAAGGGAAACTTAACGTAGTCGATGGACGACGACGTGAAATATTAAGAGTCGTGTCGCTAACTGCATTTCAATTTCAACCATGGAGAATTTGCGCAGGGATTTGATAAAAAGAATAGCGATATCTTGTAAGGAGCGTGACGTAGACACGACTAAAGATTTCGTCTCCTTCTTGGTACGTATTTTACGACAGAAATTTTTCATTTCCAATTAATCCTCTCGTAATTTAAATGAACGTTATCTTCCTCGCTTTACTACAGCTCACTTTGTTTCAATTAAACCCTACATATGAAATTAAAGCGGACAACGAAGAAAATAACGAGAAAATTATTCAGGCGATAGTGGAAAAAATATGCGAACAAGATAAGCCAAGTTTAACCGTATTAAAAACTCAATTGTATTTCGCGAAACATTATCACGACAGAGGTGACGATTAGCTTGTTAAACCTATGAAACAACTAGTACAATATTCCCTCTTATCCTCTTTTATCGCGTAGATGAGACTGTTAAGGGGCACAGGCTACGTTTGCATCAGAAAACTGGGCCAATGGTGGCGGAAATTTGTCACACCGAGAAAATTTCGAACAAACAAGAGTCCGAAAGACTGTACCAAAAAATGCTGGTGGTCGTTACTTTTCTGAGCGGCCTTGGAAATCCTACCGTGCCCTTAGTGGTTAGGTAATTTGTCGAAAAATGATCGATCGAGATAGTTAAAATTCGAGAAAAATGCTTACCTTGTTTCAGAGAAGTTTCGGTAGCGTTACAAAGCGTTTTTCAACCTATGGAATTGGAGCAGTACGTGAAAATGACTAAACGCGAGAAGGAGGAGCAGCTGATGGAACTGATGTGCATAGTTGCGGGAATACGTTTGTTCAACAGAGATTGTCAACGCGGAGGAGAAGGCATCGACGACCGTGAGTCCTTGACGATTATCAGAACGAATGGTAAACGTAACGAACAAACGAATCTCGTATGCAAAATACTTCTTTTCAGTGCCGGCTATTTTACAGACCGCTATTAAGAGAACTCGTGATTCGATCGTCGAGTTTCTAGAACGCTTAATGCTCAAGATTTACAAATTCACCGCGGCTGTTGACAAGGCTCATTTAATCAAAGAAGTGATACCGTTCGGTGTTTTTACAATGGAGAATATAAACTGGACGATAGAAATGTTAACGGCCTGTCGGCAACAAGAAATTTACATCAGGTTGTGCGAGCTTCGGTATCGATAATTTCACGTCGACCTAAAAACACGCTAATCGTCGTTCTTTTCACAATAGAAAACTACTAAGCGACGCTGAACGCAGCGAGAAAGAGATCAAATGTCTCATGGAACGTCTCCAAGGGCGTTTGTTCAAACTTCACGACACCGTAAGATACAGGACTGCTATTCCTACGGTTCAAGTATACGTAAGAATCGACGTTCTACATTTTTCTCGATCAATATTTTATTTTACACATGTTCCACGAAATTTTTCGCATTTTCTCAGCCGCAGTTCATCGATTTGGCCGATATATGGATGGGTCTCCAGGACGAAGTTATCATACTCAGCGGTATCAATAATTTCCTCTGGGAAATAGAAAATTTAGGCGCAAGGGTAACTACTGGATATAATCTTGTACATGTATATGTGAACACAGAGATAAATATTCGATGCCTCGTAGACGGTGAACGTGTACAATGAAACGATATTGAACGACATGCTGTGTAACGAAGAGGTTCTCACTGACGCTGACAGATTGAAACAATCGATGGGCCAATTAATACGTAAAAAAAAAAACAGAAGAATTACGGTTTACAAAAACATTATGTAACATTGTTGTAACGATACAATTTCTCTTTTTTTCAGTCGAATGCGGCGACTGTACCATTTATTATCCTAACGAAACTAAGGATTTCGAGAACATAAATCTAGAGGTGAAAGATCACGCACGAGAAATTAGATATTACAACAAAGTGCCGGTTATTCGCGGTTCCTTAGGTTAATGAATTCCTCGTCAGTTTCTAGGATTTTGCGCGTGGAAGTTTGTTAGCGGGCATGGAGCGTTGGTCCCGGGAAATCCGAATAATGGAGTGGCGAAGTGGAGAGGGAAATACTATGTTTTCAGTTCGAGTACGGCAGCAGAAGAATTTGGAAAAGATCCGGACAGGTATCTCGATGAAATTATAAAAATGTAGTAAGAATCTTAGGAAAAGAGAAATGATTGCAGGCACATTTACGAGGCTCTCCATTTCATACGCAATCACTTGCATTATGCGTACTTGTTTCAAGTGTACGAAGACGTTCAAGCTTTACAAACGCAAGAAGTGTAAGTATTTAAGCATCGAAGAACGAGTATATCGTAGAATGAATAAAATATGTATACAATAAATTGGCAAGGGTGTCCGAAGAAGGGGCTCAATTGAAAACTTGCCAACATCAAATGGTTCAAACAGATGTACATATACTTCCATCCTTTATCGATAAAGAATACAACTGGAACATCTGGGAACTGAGAAATAGAGCGTTACAATTAGTAAGTAACGTTACTGGAACATAAAAGAAAGAAAAACGTGGAATGCATGACGTCGTATTACCCTTTTTTTTTTATAGGCAAGCCTGAGTAAACGTGTAACACACAGCACGCAAACGTATAAATCCAACTTCCGATACGGTATTTACGTACAAGCAGCTCCGCCCCGTGACAAAGAGGTTCAAACAAGAAGAGATAACTATACGAACACTAAGAAACTCTTGACTTATATCTTTGGGCTGCGGGGAAGGCGAGATGACAATCAACACGTCTTATCGTTCTTGGAAGACGAACTTGAACATTTATAAACGTCCAGCTGTATGTATGTACGTGAGAGAGAAACCCGAGTCTCGTAGGAGAAAAGCTGGGTAGGAACGTTCCAGGATATCCACACGACAGAATGAAGCTACAAAGGGCAGTCTAAAAAAAAAAAAAAAAAAAAAATGAAAGCAGTATTTTTTTTTTAATGACGGTCTCAAATACATTCACGGAACACCAGGGCGCAAATATGCACGTTTCTTCGTTTAAAAAACAAACTAGTACTATAATTTGTCATTCCGTGTACACGATCATTCTTTTTTTTTTTTTTTTTATCTTTTACCGTAGTAATATGTCTTCCGTTCGTTATCGTCAGATATTTGCAATGATTTCCTCGTGGCTTTCATTAATTTAGGCCAGCGTTCATTAATTTATATTCAAAATACACAAATTTTTTTTTCCATACATCGAGGCATGGGGCATCCATATCTCAGGGAATAATTCCTTACCTCACACCATGAACCTATCTTATTTTCTACATTTCAACATTGCGCAGCGCTGCACGTACTGTGACTTCTTTTAATATGCATACACCGTACCTTCACTGAATACATCATTATTTTACTATTAAATCTTAAAAGTTAGGTCAATTTTTTACACCAAGAAACCTATATTACGACAATAATTAGTAATTACACGATAATACAATTAAATTTCGCTTAGTAATAATTTCAGTGTATAATGTAACTATTATACAGAAGAGGTACAGGATGTTGATTTTTTCGCATCGTCTTTCTCTTTATTTTTTACCGCACTTTTTTTTTCTAACTTTACCACATATCTTCTGTCTCCTTTGTTGACAATATTATGTCTTTGTTACATCCATCGTCGAAAAGTAACCAACATTTAAAAAATAATAAAAGGATGAAAATAATGTGTGATACTTGGGCGGCAGTTTGTGATTTAGAGGAAAAAAAAAATGAAGTATAACTATAACAATTACTATCATCGAGAAATCTCTTCGTATTCAAATTGTCATGTAGTAAAATAAAAAAAAAGAAAGAAAAAGGGATCACTTTAAAAGAACTGCAAGCACTTTTTGCTGCTTTAGTTTCCACTGCCACAATGGCACACCGTATTTTCATGCTTGGTGAGAAAGGGGGGGGGGGCTTTGTTTACGAGAACCACCAGGCAAACGATAAAACATTAATTCTGAATACATTGACTTAAAACCAGCTTATTGACTATCGGCCATTTTAAAGTTTTCCATATTTCGAAATCATCCGCAAGTCCACGGTACCGGCCCTTCCTTCCTCGTTTATATCCCTTCCGACACTGACCGACTTTACGTGAATTCATACTCGTGGGTCATCATTTGCGTACACATTTTTGGGCAGCTTTGAACAATGTTAACGAGCCGCGCTTTTAATAATGCCCATAGATTAAGATGCTACATCGCGACATACTCAATGGGAAAGAGCAGCTACCATGGATAACAGAATTCATCGGAATGGTGTAAACATGGCTAAAGTCTTAAGTCGCAAGAAATATGTTTGTGTTTGTATGTATGTATGTATATTTATGCATGTATCGTGTGAGAAAGATGGAGAGATGCACTTTGCATCTTGGAATATGTTATACAATGTTTATAACTTGTCAGAGATCGTGGTTCGGGGATGATTTTAATCTACAAAGTGACTTTTGAGGTACTTCATCATACCGAAAGTTCTGAAACGTTTTACTCCAATTACTTTTAGTAGTTCGTCATCGCAGATTGCGAACTGCTTGTTCTTAGGGTCCTGCAAGATAGTAGGAGCACGTGTGAATTAAGTACGTCAATTTTGAAAACAACACACATTACAGAGGTAAGGTTAGCGTAATTGCGGTACTTACATAGAGGTTTCTTTCTTTGATAATGCTCCAAACCTTCCTCACGACTTCGTGCCGAGCCATTTGTTCAGCGCCAACAATGGCAGCAAGTTCAGGAGACAATGTAATGGCACGAGTATAGCCACCCTTACCTTTGCCGCCACCTTTCTTTGTTCCACCACCTTGAGCTTTCTTATTTTTACCCCAATCTTCATCGCTGTCGCTGTCGCTGCCTTTTTTCTTACCTTTCTTTCCAGGTTTACCTATTAAAAAGGCCAATAAAACAATTTAGAACACTTTAGAATACAAGAATATAGAGACACGTGGATATAAACTATTATTTTTATATGTTCTATCAACCCTTTTTTGGAGTAGCTTTCGATTTCTTTGGGCTATATTCTTCGTCGCTGGCGTCGTCATCGCTTGCGCTCTCTTCATCGTCGGAAGAACCCTTCTTCCGCTTGCTTATTGTTTTCTTTGCAGGACTCCTTTTTGCTGGCTTCTTTTCCTCCTCCTCCTCCTCCTCCTCTGATCCTTCTTCCTCTTCTTCCTCTCCATCTTCAGATTCTTCGCTGGCAGTCTTCTTCTTCTTCTTTGTTGCATCTTGTTTCTCTTGTAAACAGTCCATAACTAAACTGTCTACTTCTTTTTTCCTGTACAAAATTTTCATGTCTCAGTTGGTGAAGAAAGCGTACAAACTCAGGTTGAAAAATAGACTTAATCTTAAAGGAAATGTTGAAGGGAGGAACGGGGTGGTAACCTGAGAGAACAGTTCCACACAGAGATTCCTTCTTTTTATCTAGGATACGGATTGACTCACTTCGGAGCCAGTTGGACTACCAAAGTACCTGTTGTATCCAAACATTTCATCTACATTTTATATAAACTCCGAAAGAAATGTATTCCTGTTAGCAACGAACATAGAATAATTTACATAAACCACCCTTACCTCTCGGTGAGGTCTATGTCAAGTTTTCCTTCAATCTGTAGCCTCACTTTCTTAGCAGACATAGTGGTAAGGTCGGCATCCTTAAGGATAGCTAAAAATAAAAAATAGATTTACATTTAGTGGAAATATTGAAAATTTAGAGTAAGGTTATTAAGCAATTCATTCGTTAAACACAATGCTTCATTTACGTTTGATTTGTTACGCGTGAAGAAAATTTGCGAAAATATGAGAAAGAGCAATGGAATTAGAAAGGAATGAATTGTAAATGTCACGGTTATATCGATAAAAGATTTGAAAAGAGAAAGAATTGTAGATAGGAGATAAAATTTGGTGTAACGTAGCTTTCCGCGTAAGGAAACTAGTAAATATTGAACGTAAATGGCCGTGCTGTTGATTGTGCCGGTTACCGATTCTCTCTCTAGCACAAAGAAAAGAATTTCTGAAAGTACGGCTCAATTTTATTGTATTTCTAAAACTGCTTTCTTTGCACGAGCCGATCGATCGTCGAATACATCGGCCTGTGGAACCGTGGAAAATCGGTAAAAAGTTGAAACATGCACGAGTAGGAACGATAGAAGAGGTTGGAGGAGATAATCGGCGAGGTCGTGTTTCGTGATTCGAAAGCGAAACTCGAAAGGAAGAAACGAGGAGAAACGAAAAGTATAAGTACTCGAAGAGGAAAAACACGAAAGGGTTATCGTACGCAATCGTGATGATTGGAGTCGGCGGGAAAAGGCATGAATCAGGGAATATTCACGGCAACAGAGTAGGTTGTGATTGCGAGTGTAACAAGCGAGTAAAATTCAAGGAACGAGGCTATATTTGGATTGGTAAAATAAAAAAATAAAAGCAGAATCCGTTGAAATATTCTGGAAAATGAGGGCACGGTCCATGCTAAGATCGCTTTTCACGGCGCAAAAGACGTTGAAGACAAGAGAAAGAGCGAGATACGAAGCATGCGATGGCTTCAGGCGCGCGCCACCACAGCCAGACGCGTCATACAGCATACTATAGAAGAAGGACGGGGAAAGCGTCCGTTTGTAGGAAAAGTGAGGAAAAATCGTAATTTTCCCAAGGCGGGGAAATATTTTGTTAAAAATCTACTAACGAATTACACGAAACGGTTTGGCGATACAATGTCCCGACGATGCTGTACGTAGGTGGAAATACGGAGTATCACGGTTGCAATGGCCGGCGTGGGGCACGCCACTTCGTCACATACGTGCGCGCTAAAATCGTCACGTCGCAAGAGTAAAGAGCCTGATTTCCTACGTATTCCTACTCGCGAACGTACTAATAATTTGCGGCACGATTCATTACCAACTTAGTTTTACGATATTCAGAGGTGAGAGTTCGGTAAATCGAAGGATATTGCCACTTACCGGTGATTTCTTTGCGAAGTTCTTCGTTCGAAATATCAGCCATGGTGCTTCTCGCTGTGCGTACTGCTGCCAACTGAACCTATGCCGGCTGCGGACTCCCGTAGCGTCCGTTGGTACACTCACCCTAGAGAGCCAAGCGATACACGTTGATTTAACGAAACTTGAAAAACGGATATCTCAGCAGGGATAGGTTAAAAACGAATACTATATACACCAAATCGTGTTAGTTTTTTCCAAGCTACAAGTTTCTTATGACGCCCCACACGCAATTTTGCGATCGAACCAACCTATTTCGACGTTCCGCCAATACTCTGGCGAAAGTGTTTTGGTTACGACTATACTTGAAGCGACCGCTCGTGGCTGCCGGTGGCGTCTACGGTACAGTCGCCTCGTATACACAATGCTGTTTCTTCCATAAAATATATTTTCAATAATCCATAACATTGTTCCCGGACATTTTCTACGGATATTGTATACACCGAATCGGGTCAGTTTTTTTTTCTCTACAAGTTTCTTATGACGCCCCATGCGTAATATTGCGATTTAACGGATTGAAATATAATTTTTCACGATCCTTGTGGCAATTTCATCGAAACAGACTGTACAAAGCGACCACTCTGGGATTCGGAGCGTCGAGCATATAGTCGCATCATATGACAATCACTATACATTCTACAGATATGCCAAAAAAACTACTAGTTTATTGAATATCGGTCGCGATTCCGATTTATTTATGCGAAACTACACATCGAGAGTGTCGTTCTCGCCTGCGATTGTAAATTTCTTTCGTTTCACCGATACATACATACATATGTATATCGTATCGTCTATATCGCAAAGTTCATTATCTTTATCTATAACAATTCTAGTATTCTGTTTATGAAAGGAGAATTTTTCGCCTCGATGCATACGACCGATACACGAAGTAGTCTGTATCTGCTTCGAAATGTAGAAAGTTTATGTAACATTATCATATCTAAAATATATTTATCATATCTAAAAATTGATACATTCGCGTGTAATTGCATCCAATCATGCAATATTTTAATAGGCCGCGACTGTCGAACCGACCACTCGGTTCTTCCTCGCTTTAGTGGTACAGTAACACTCAACACATACGAAAGGATGCTTCTAATAAACGATGTTTGAAAATTCATAACTTTTTAACGGTTCGCCGGAGGGCAATGCTGTATTTACAAAATCGTATCAGTTTTTTACGAGGAAAATATTTCTCAGGAAGCGCCTTTCGCGATTTTACCATCTAAGGCATCTAGTCGAAGGTTATCGCATAGCCGACGTAAACATTTCTGGGAGTGACTGTAGCCAATGTGGCAGGTTCGTTGAAAGACGAATTTCTCGATAAAATTTCATATAAATTTATTTTATAAACTTAATCAAAATATATTAATATTTTTTCCCCGACGATCTACGCGTTTAAGTTCTTTTATTCTAACCTAGAAAATGTATTTACCGATGACACGTCGGAACATAATGCCGCCACGGGTGTTTGAACGCTTTAAAATGGCGATTAAATTTTTCGCGGATTCATTCGGAGTCGACCGTTATCACGATTATTTCACGCTAATAAACAACATTTTGCTAATGCACATCGTTACGATAAAGTCACACGAGTATTTTATACAGCAAGTTGAACTTTTCGAACAAAAATGAACAAATTACGAACTTTCGCGAAAAGTGGGATCATTTTCCCTCTCAATTTTCTGTCACTTCCGGTGCAACGATAGCACAGTTTTCACAACGAGAAATTACGTATATGTTAAGTACAAGGATTTGTAAAATATTCCACGAGAAATTATAAAAGTGATTTTTATTGGACGAACGAATACTTTGTTTTTTGTTTGTTATGCATGCAACACAGGTTACAGTTGCAGAATCGTCACGGAAATATTGACATTTTCGGGTTACAGCTAAGTTTGTCTCGCCATCTAGCGTTGTAACATGCATTTCTATGTCGTTAACAGATGAAGGCGATGCAATCAGAAATGGCGGGAAATTCCAACTTGGTTACTTTTTCGATTTG
>NW_017101026.1:625172-635197 GCF_001263275.1 Habropoda laboriosa
CAGTATTGAAGATAAAGGATGCGATTTGTAGGACGAAAATATGAAATACGACAACGAAACGTTAAATATTAATCGTGCACTCCAGAAAGAAATTTATTATACGCTTTTGTGTTACCGGTAAACGTGTTACCGATTGTCGATAAGGTAGTTACCACCACGTACCACAGCTATGCTAGATACTTGTTCTATCGTCGGTAACGTACCATGCGCAAAGATAAAGTAGAAATCTGCGTTCACGTGGTTCGTTACTTGACGGAGGAAACAATAGGTGTCGCTGAAATGCATAGAAGTGGGGCCTCTCTATGAATTTTCTATGAACACGTTTTAGAACGTGTGCTGCAGTGGGACGGAACTTATAGTTGTGTTATTATTGCTATTTGGTTGTACCATGACCTCCTTTTACATGGCGCATATGCGGCCGTACTAACCGAATGTGAAAACATCGTCTCGCGAAACTTCACGATAATGATTTATTCGCTACAGGATCGATGGTGCAAACGTTCTGTACGAACGTTTAAATTTGTAATTTTTTCGAACGGTTCATCACGCCAGCGATATCTCAGAGGCGATACACGTATGAAAATTGCGATTCGTACAAGGGCGTAAAGAAGAAGAAAAGAGAAAGAAAAGTGTCGTCGTTGCGTTGGATCGATCGAGAGACGCATAACCGATGTGTAACATCGTCGGGCGAAATCCTATTTTTCCGAAATGTCTCGAATTACCATTGGTGACGGCAGTGGGAAACGGCGTTGTTTCTCGTCGAAGTGCAAATGCACGGTAGAGTCTGGCTGTTCTGTAACACTCGATACGCGTCTGAAATGCTGTCGCGCGGCAGGCACACATAGGTATATACACACACGCATACGGTTAGGGGGGAGCGTGAATTTTCGATGGAAGGACGGTTGCGTGTGGGTGCATGAATTTGACGCGCGCACCGCGCGCACACGACAGCGTGTGCATGAATCGAACGAACGGACATTGGAATGATTTCTCGCGCCACGTGTGTGCGACTGGAGCGTATTTGGTGTGCGTGTTTCTCCCCACGTGGTTGTGCGTGCCGCGCTCCAGGCACACGTACACACGTGAACGGACGGCATGGTGGCGGCGGCGACGACAGAGGCGCCGAAGACGCGTGCAGACACGAATATGTACGGTTAAATGTCCCCGCGCGTATGCATCTCCCTCTCGCCCGCGCGTTTATATACGAACGTCTAGCGGCTCGTCACGTGTACGTGTCAAAATCAATATTTGGCGTTACTAGGTTATGATAACACGGTACATCGTGTCGACGGTGCTCGTCTGTCTTACGTGTGTATATACACGGGGGGACTCGATTCCGTTCGCGTACATTGTAATCGGCTTTCCGCCAAATTCTTTTCGAGAATCGTCGTATAGAAGAAAGGGTCGGAAGAAAGAAAGGGCGAACGGGGGAGTAGGATGGTATCGATAGGTGGAGCGATGAATTTTAATACAGGTAATTATCGCCGTAATTACAGCCGAATTGGTCTGGTCTCGTTCTATCCGAGCTACTTGGCATTCCGCGTTTCCGCCGCGCTTTCGTTACCCCAAGAAGCGCGGCAGGAATGTTGTGCTTACTTAGCTCGTCGAGTAGATCTCGTCGTCGTCGGAGGAATACCGGCACAACAGGTGTACAGCCGCTCTACATAATGCATAGAGCAGATTTCTCAGGAGCGTAAACTGTATAAACTCGGAAGGGCTTGCGGCCTGGCGCCAACTACGCGGTTACCTCCGAAAGCGAACCTTTGTTTCCACCATATTTCCAGCCCCGTCCGCCCCGCGACACAAGTACGTACCGCGTTGCGAAACTTCCATTTTCCACACTTGTTCCGTTTCACAAAATTTCTTCATTTCGAGAAGTTTCGTCGGCGAAAGGAAATTGGCGGCGAGTCCCCCTCGCGGTTATACGTAAACGGCGTATCGCTTCGACGCGACGTTTCGCCGGCTCATTTGTCCACAGAGCACGGATTAATTACCATTTTAGCGAAACAAAGCCGGTTTCTCTATCAACGGCGTTGCAGGACTTGGTACGGTTTGCGTTTAATCCCGCCGGTTATTCGTTTATCCTTTCATGCTTTCAGCGAGTACACGTCAGTCTGTTTGTCATGTTCGTTGCCTGTTTCTCCTGCTATCCCTCCCACTCCCCTCTCACCCTCTCTATCTCGCCCCCGTTCCTCCCTCTGTCCCTGTTCGTCTCGCGGGGAAACAATTCCACTCGGACAATTTTCCACGCATGGCCTGCCACGTTTTTTCGCCGCGTCCACGCCTATTTTGGGATTGTTGCTCGCGGAATATTTCCACGGGGCGCGTGTCCAGAGAGAAGAGCCTTCCTCGCGCTCCTACGCACGCTCCTAACAGTCACCGATTAGAGGGTACTCGTTCGACAGCGAGAGAGAGAGAGAGAGAGAGGAGAAAGAGAGTTGGTGGGCCGCACGTAACGCGATTTAATTAAACGAAAGGTGTGTTCCGCTTCGACACCGCTCGATTTTATGCCCGCGGAAAAACTACCGCGAAAATAGCACGCCGCTCTTCGTAAATCCTGGTCTATTTAATTAGCTCTCGCTGCTCCGTAAATATTTTGCTTTATCGTCGCCCGGCCGCGCACACTCGCTTCTCGTTCCTACGTATCTCGATTATCACGCGGCACAGACGCAACGGACGCGCTGTTTCGACGGTAACAGGAATATCGTGGAAATGTCAATTTAGTCCGTGACGCGTTGCCGGCGCAGCGCGCCTGTTATCGAAAGACGGCGAGAACTCCTTCGAATTCAACACGGTCGCAAGTTTCAATTTCACCGTGGCCGCCTCCTCCCGCTCTCCCGCAGAATCGCCATCGAAAGGGTTAAAGGTGAAACGCATTTGAAAGTGGAACGTGGACGCGGGAAAGTAGCTTGGCGCGGAATGTGGCGAACAGGGGGTGGAAGTACACCGGTGTGTGTCGGCGAGCGGCGGTGGTGGCGGAGGGAGGGAGAGAGAGGCGCGTAGAATGATAGCGCGTGCTATCTATCGCATCTTCTATCGCAACAGATGCCTGTTGCTACGCGGCCCGGGCGATGCTGCCACGTTTTCGGCCCGCAGAGAGCGGAGCTAGGGTGTCTTTCCCTCCTCTCTCTCCTCCTCGCTCTCTTCTGGCTTGGCTTCTTTCTCTTCGGGAAACGCTTTTCGCCTGTTTTACTACGTGATCGGACATTGACCCTTCGCCGGCGTATCCGAGGGGTGGAAAACACCGGGGTCTACAACGTGAAGGGACGAGACGGATGTTTCGCGTTCCTTTTTATCGATTGCGCGTACCGTTACTTTCAGATTGCGGGACACTCCTCTCCTGCGTCGCGACTCTCGCTTCCGTTCTATCTCGCAAGATTGCGTATTCCAGGTAGAGTTAGGAGGAAGGTAGAACCGGTCCGCGAGAAACGAGCGGAGCCCGCCGGCAGAGAAAAAAGTAACGTCCCTCTCGCGTAATTAAGGACCAAGAGGGTTGGAGCGCGGCTCTCCGGGGGATGGGGCATAGACATCGATCGGGTTCGTCGCGTATAAACGCGCAGCCGGCCGGTACCCCGTGTAACGCACGTTCGAGCGTGAACGTGTACGGCCGAACACGCGCGCACGTGGCCAGTCTTCGCGACGTAGCTCCGCTAGGTGTACGGAGCAGGAACGAGGGAATAGAGGTGGAAGAAGCGGTCGGTCAGTTCCGAACCTACCCTAAATCGAAGTAACGCGGGGACACACCCTGTAAGAATTCTCCCTTCGTCCTCCGATATCTTATTTCGCGGTCTGTTCCTGTTCCAGACCCGAGGGTCTGACGCGAGAGCGACCGATGATCCGGAAACGGCGAGAGAATTGGGAGAGAAGGAGGGAAGAGATGGAGCGAAAGGAGAACTAGGAGGAAGAAGAAGAAGAAGAAGAAGAAGAAGGGTGGATGGATGGAGAAAAGTGGAGCGAGAAGGAGAGCGAGAAGGAGAGCGAACGAGACAGCGAGAGGCGGCAACGCCCATTTTTTGATAAGCTAGTTACCCGCTGGCAGGCTAGCTCTCCTCCGCGCGAAGGGCGGCGGAGGCCGGGGGGGAGAGTGGAACGAGGGAGGAAAGGCGGCAAGAGGCGCGGTAGCAGGAGGTTGAGGCCGAGGAGGTGGCGTAGGAGGCGGTGGAGAAAGAAGGGTGGGTACACGGCGGGTGTCGGGTTCTACGGAGATCAATAACTGCATAAAAATAAAGCGAGGCTCTGGCCCGCTACCTTTAACCCACCGCCCCTTCCGAGTTCTCCACCTTCACCTTTTCCACCGCCTACACCCTCCCTAGCCTCCTCTGCCTCCTCCAGAGCCTCCGCCGCGACGGCTTCACCTTCCTTCGCTGCCCCTTCCACCCGGCCCCTCCCGATCTCTCCTACGCGGCAACGTCTTTGCCTTGCCTTGCCTTCCCACCCACCGACACATCCACCTTTACCTCCGACCTCGGCCCACCCCCGCCGCCCCTTCTAGCTGCCTCTTCCGCGCGCCACCGATGAGGATCCGGAGGTTATTGCCTGTATTTTCTTTAAGGATGAATTTTCCGCGAGAACTGCCACGGCTATCTCCGTCGCGTCGCCATCTCGTTGCTCCCTCTTCCTCCCTCTTCCTCCCTCTCTCTTCTTCTTTTTCCCGTTCTTCGTCGCGCGGTGTCCGCGGGGTGGCCGCGAGGGTGCACTGGCCAGGATTGTCCGACCCTTCGGGTGTGCTGCGCTGTACGCAAAGGATGTTCTCCGGGAAACGTCGAAGGGGGGTTGATCAATTTCGCGATGGAGACGCGGCCAGAGGTAGTCACGGCGTTGTTCGCGGCCGAGCAAATGCCCCGGACACGGGAATGCCTGTATCGTAGCCGCGGAAGAGAGAAAAAGAGGAGGAACGGGACGGGCAGGGCGAGAGAGAGACCGAGGGAACTCGGTTCGGTTGTTCGACAACTTTTTGCGCCCTGTCTTTGGGGTGTAATACACGCGTGTCCCGCCATAGATAACGTCGAAACATGTTTCGAGAGGCTTCTTCCTCGAGCAGAGGAGGCAAGGTTAGAGGCAAAAGGTTACCTTCTCCGGAATATGGAGAAAATCGATCGATCGACGGATAGATCTCGATCGTCGAGTTGGAAGAGAAAACGTTGATCGGGAAAAGGTGGTACGGGGTAAAAATAAGCGAGGAGAGAGGGAATCGCGATTTCGCGTATTTCGAGAGCAACAAGTACTTACGGTCCCTTTGTGGAGCACGCCACGGCTGGAGAGACATCGAGCGCGGTGGAACAAAGTTGCAACGAGAGCGCGCCGGCAACTCGCGATTGCGTATTATATAATTGACGAGTGGCGCGGTCGTTTAGGCGCGGATCGGACGACGGCGGGTGTACAGGTTTTTTGCCATCCGGCAATTCGAAAAACGAAAACACGCACACGCGCGCGACTCGGCGTGGTCGCGAGCTTTCCGAACAAACTCGCGATGCGAGCAGGTTCGCGACGAGCGTCGTTGTCGTAGCCCATTCCCCCCTGGGCGAATTTCGCTAATGAGTTTTGTTAAGGGACTTTTAATGAGGCCCGACGTTCTCGCGGCACTCAAAAATCTATGTATCTTGGTTTACACGAACCGCCCGGAAAAATTCGCTAATCCCAAGTAATTCCGGCCGCGACGAGATTGTCCAACGGCGGACGCGATCCGAACCAACTCTATTCCAGACTTTGGAGTGATGTTCTCTCGTTCCCTCGGTCCTTCAAATTGTGAACTACGGAAAGGCCAGTTGATTCTTCCTTCGAACGATCGATTTTCCTTTTTTCCACCCAGCGTAAAGTAACCGGTGGTAATTTTTACTAATTTTTAATTACCTACCGAACAGACTGAATCTCGAACCGAGGAATGGACCAAATTAATAGGTTAACATGGGTGGAGCTGGTTGAAGAGCGATGATATCGCGAACGAACGCATGTAGACTGCGATGTGTTTGATTTCTCGATGGTACGTTACAAGCTTTTCACGACTGAAAAAAAGGAAATTGCAAAAATTGTTGGCAAATGTTAATTGCTCGGCGGATACGTGAGAGTCATCGGCAACCATTTTCGAATATTCGTAGACGCGAAATGGGAAAATCTAAAGATAATTAGGCTTGAAACAAGCGTTATCCCTCTTGGCCAAGCATTGACCCGGTAATCACCGTAACAGGGTGGATAATTAAACCGGCGAGCGGTTACTTCTAACGAGGCAATCGCGGTTAATGCCAATAATACGTGGATCTGCCGCCAAACGATCCAACTCTCTCGACTTTCCTCGAGGAGAACGCTTCCTCCTCCTCTCGCTCCTCTTCTAGCAATAAGAGGGGGAAAGCGCGGGAACATTCTTTTCTTTCGGGGATAGCTTTTAAAAAGTGGCGGCCGCCGGTTAAGCCGACGCGCGTACACGCATGCGACCTTCCCCTTTTTCGGCTCGGTATCGACCGTGAGGGGCGGACCACGGTTTTCTTTTACCTACGGAAGCAATTTCGCAGGCCGCCGCTGGTAATTTAGTGGCGCGGATAAAGGCGCGACGAGAGAAGTCCGAGGAGCCCTGGATGTGTATCAAATTTAACGCCGAAGGCTATCCCCGCCGTTCTCCAACCTTCGCCGTTTACTCGCCAATTATTTTCAGAGATACTCGAATCTCTGACGCACTGGTTAACAGATAAATCCTGATCCTAGTTCCTGGGTAAGAAGTGAAACGACAGTGGAGGTATCGAGACTTTAAGAAAAGCCCACACGTTCGTGGCGCACTTTTTCAGTTGCACTCCGCGCGCGGTGAGCGTCTGTGTCCGGGGAGGGCGAGCACGAAGCCGAAGGGGGGATTCGATTTAGTTGACGTTGAGGAGAGAGAACACGCCGGGGGAATTGATTACCTGGGACAATTGTACGGCGGGGTATCGCGTGCGCTGCAAGTTGAAATTTCGAGTAGATCGATCGTTCCGCGGGGGTGAAATACGACGAGTAGTCCTTCGAAAGGTTCTCTTTCTCGTTCCCTCCCTTTCTCTGGAGAAAACGGGTACGTATAGCTCGATAGATTTCGGGGCGCGCGCCCAAGGACTCGTAAAAGTAATTTAAATTGGCTACTTTAAAGCGGACGCCGCGTTCTTAATTAACTTCCGCGGAATTAAGTGGACCTAGCGGGAAAGTTAAGAGAAGGATATTTTAGATCACCTGGGATTGCTCGCCAGTGTCGGTAATTATACCGAAACTCTCGGGGAAAGGGGGCAGCAACGTTACGATCTCTCGACCTACCTCTGCGGAATGGAATTAATAAATTTCACGCGACGAAATTGGCGAATCTTACGTCTGCCGGTTTCACGAAACGATCGAAACAGATGGTAAAATGCACGGGGTAAGAAACGGTGGCCGAAAAATGTGTGTCGTCGCGGCACGGGTACGCATAATCACGGGAGAAATTTTTCAACCCTCTCCCCGGCGGGACAAGTGGTTCTCGAAAGGGCTAAAAAGGAAAGAGGGGTCTCGACGCGCCCCAACGTCTACGTACGCGGCTCGTACATACATAAATCACGTAGTAGGGGTAGGTCAGTGCGGGTTATCCTCCAGTGCGGAGGGTTGAAAGTTTCAGGGGAAAAGGAGGCAACCCGCACCGCTCGAGACACGCAAATTTAGGGTGGGTCGTCCCTCCGTCAGTCGCACGCGTTTCGCGTGAATTTCTCGGCTGTTCCAAGTACGCGCCTCCTCTAACTGGACGAACCAGAATGCGAAACCTCGCTTTCTCCGTTCGCTGTAATTATACTTGGATCGAACGTAGACGGGAACACGGTGGAGTGTTTGACACCTTTCCCTAACAGATCGCGCTTCGGTGAACTAGTTCGGTCAGATAGCGGTCCGCGATATCCTCGATCCCATCTGAACCCACGCCGACCGGCCGTTTTCCCGGGAAAAGGGGGAAAGTTCGATTTTCGAGATCGTAATCAATTTTTAACCACCGGTTCTACCGTCACGCAGAACGCTTCTGCTTCGTGCTGTCGATGAACAACCGAGAATTATTTCGGCGCAGGCGACCGGTTCTTTTACGAAACGGCGAAACGAAGCGCCTGGCCTGCGGCTACGGCGATTACGGTAGAAAAATATGCGCACCTGGCCTGTGCCACCTGCGATAATCTCCAAGAGGCAGAGGCCTCGCTCCGGATGAGTTCTTGATTGCCGACGAAGAAAAAGAACGTCCCTGCGCGTCGATGCCGCGGAGAAAAAAAGGTGTACCGATACAGGTCGTTGAACAACACCCTGCAGAGCCCTAACCCGGAAGTAAAGGCGCGCGTGTACGCATCCGCACGGCTGGGTAACAAATCGGCCATGGCTCTAGACAATAAAACTTTTCCTCGCAACTTTTCTAGTACGTCATTGATAATCCTCTCTCTGTCTTGCCGCGAGCCGGCTCGCGATCGCGACAAATTCGTTTCGCGACCGAGAGGGAAGACGCTAGTCGGCGTTCAGACGAGCGGCCAAGCGGCAAAGCGGCAAAGCGGCAAAGCGGCAAAGCGGCAAAGCGGCGGTGCGGCTTTTAAGCTCGGGGGATCGATAGCGCGGTTAATGCCCGATATTTAACGTTCATTTCGCTGATAGTAAGCGACGATTTGTCACACGCGACGTGTCCCTATCTGCCAGCTGACCTCTCGGTGAACTAGCGCGAAAAAAGTTTGCGACATTTTTCGCCTGGCGTAGAGTCCGCCGCGCGGTAGTAAAACGAACGGAACAGGTTTTTAGGAGGGTAATGTAAACTCTCATTTTTTAAGGTTTCAAATAATAGCCTCCTTTTTTTCAATACGCCACAGCCGCCGGATGATGGTCATTGAATCGGCACGTTTCACTTTATTACGCGATGGTAAATGCACGCGCATCGGCGAGTAACATTTTTTTTTTTTCCTCCCTGCAGAGAGTAGCGGCGCTTCGCTCGTGAATTTTCGTAACGGCACCCTTTGATATCGTTCATTCAACTTTTCCCGATCTCCCCATAAAAAATCCCGGGCGCAGCGGCGTTTGTAGCCGCCGACATAAACTGTTGCGTTAATGGAGACTTGCGAAGGCGCACGACAACCCCGTAACATTCTCCCAGTCTCCCTCTCTTTCTGCCTCTCCCTGGCTCTGTTCCGCGATAAATACCCACGTAGTACGCGTCCAGATCGAACAAAGATTCTCCCTTCGAAGGGGAAACGTCCGAACCGACTTGTGGATTCCTTAGCGGCCTTCCTCCTCCTCCTCCTCATCATCCTCCTCCTCCTTGCCGCTTAAGCGGACCGCGGCCTCTATCCGCCGCTTTAATTAAGGGAAACGAAAGTCTCGATCGGGTCGGTGATCAATAGCCTGTACTTCTGCACCGACGAATTTAGTCTCGATCGAAGAAGCGCTTCCCCACCTTCGTCTTCGATCTTCGATTTCGCGTCAAGGATCGCGGGAATAAACAACTTGTACATTCGCGCTCGCCGTTCTCATCCCGACAGTCCTCTCTATCAACTTACGTCACGCCGATTAACTCGATATCCTTTCACGTTTAATTAAAAAAAAAAAAAATTGCAAATTTTCAATTAGCCACGCGAGGGAAAATGAAGCCAATTAGCAATTTAGCCGTGTAAATCGGGAGTCACGCGGTGATATATGTATACGTATATACATATACATATATGTATATGTATGTATAATAGAATTATTTGTTGTTGGTGAAAAAAGAAGGTCCTGCTTGGCGTGGCGCGGAGGGGAAAGGAAAAGGAGGGCGGGAAGGAAAGAAAAGGAAAGAAAGAGGAAGAAAGGGAAAAGAAGGGGTGGTAGAAGGGCGGCGGCAGGCGGCAGAGGAGCGAGGAGACAGAGGGACGTTCTGAAAGGGGGTTGCAATGCGAGTGCAATACTTTTCCGTGAGACGGCACCAGTGTCGTCGGCCCTGAGGGGTGGGTTCGGGCTGGACTGGGGGTGTGCGTGGGGTCAACGACCGCAGTTGGGGTGGCTTCCCCCTACCTGCCACCCCATACACCTACTCCTCCCTCCTCCAGGCC
>NW_017101026.1:635304-637028 GCF_001263275.1 Habropoda laboriosa
AAGGTTGGGGCAGGTTAGGCTTAGCTTAGGGTTCAATATCGGGGAAAACACGGGCTTTTATTTGATCGCTCGCTACGTTCTCTGCCCTCGCCGCCACGCGCGCGCCTTTGCCGGACAGAGAGAGAGAGAGAGAGAGAGAGAGAGAGAGAGAGAGAGAGGGGCGCAGTCGACGCGGCCTCGGCGGGAGGGAGACAGTGGTGCAGATGAAGGGAGATGTTTATCGAGAGAAGGAGAAAGAAACAAAGAAAGAGCGAGCAGAGGTGGGCAATGTGCGTGCGTGCATGCGTGCATGCGTACGATCCTCTGAATACACCCTGGTCAGAAGGGGGTGCTTTCACGTCGACCACGCTACGGGAAAAAGACCGACATAATTCATTGGAAAATTTCAAATTCGGTTTTATCGCCGAGCCCTGTCTTTGAAATGCCCGTCCTGTCCGCGATCGTCGCCCTTTCCCTTCTCGTTTCTCGAGGAGCGCGTGTTTTTCTCCTTGGAGAGGTAGCCCGTTTGTAGGGTAAATGAATTCAAACCCGGGGAATCGCGATCATCCCCGCGTCCTTCTTTAGCTACTACGCTTCAAGCGCACTTCTTCTGTTGTTTTTCTTCCTCTTTTTTTTTCTCTTTTTTTTTTTTTTTTTTCGCCACAGATCGTTGCTACGAGGCGAGGGTTCGAGAGATTGCATCTAGGGGCGATTCAACGTGTGCCCTCCCCCACGACGACGTATCGTTACATTTTCTTTCCATTCAGACTGACACACGCGCGCCCGCGCGCGCGAGCGTGTAAGTAGGTACACACGTGCGCGTTCGTGTTAACTAGGGTTAGGAACGACGTTCGATTCTTCGCAGAAACTGGAAGATATTCGAGGAAGGAGAGAAAAAGAAACACTCTAGACTAATTGTTATTTTTCTTTCTGTAAAAAATGTAGCGCAGCTCGAAGAGATGAGATTTTCACGGACTGATGCCGTTAATTACTACAACGTTAATTACTTCCTCGAAGCGACCAAGCCGCTGTTGCTCTTTTCTTTCGAATTGCCGTAATGAAACGTTTAAGGGGCCTCGTTTGCAGGTTCGATCGGCGTAATGAGCGTCGATCGACCCGCGAGAGAATTATTTATTAAATTCCTCCACTGGCGAACCAACCACCGACGAGCGATCGCTCGGACCCCTCTTGCTCCTGGTCCGGTTACTCGCTGCTTCCTTAGGCATCCTTCCCGAGAAACGTCTACCGACCCGGCTACCGTTACCTTTAATTGACAGTCGAATAACAAACGACTCTGCTTCTACAATGTGTTCGTCTACCTGTACAGAGGAGTGCGACTTGGCATTCCACCGGCGCAAGATTTGACCACGACGTGAAAAGAAGAGGTGGAGGAGGAGGAGGAGGAGGCAGGATGCGCTTGCTTGGAAACGGAACGAATTAATCGATGTCGAATGACGGGATTGTCGGTTGCCCGGGGGGGTTGAACGAAAAAGACGAAGGAAAAGTAAGGAGGAGAAAAGGATGTAGGGAGGGCAAGGGGTGTCTAAGAGGGAGGAAGAGATAGGAAGAAGATGGAAAGAGAGAGAGGAGGTTAGGATGGGAGAGGTGACGGGAAAGGGTGAAGGACGCGAGAAGGGGCAGACGGATTTGAGGAACAAAGGGGATGAAAAGGAGCCGTAGTTAGGGGTTGAAGAACGCTGAGCTGCCAATCAGTCATTAATTAGAAACTACTCGAAAGTTACGCA
>NW_017101026.1:637315-638912 GCF_001263275.1 Habropoda laboriosa
GTCAGGGTCAATTTTCAAAGAATTTTCCTAATTCCATCTCGAGCGGCGTTTCCTCCCGAAACTTTCAATTGTTCACCCAAGGATCAACGTTATCCACCGTGCAGAATTTCAACGAGGAAAGGGTTAATTCTCTTTACTTTCCTTCGGTCTTGGTGGTGGTTTTTCCCGGGTAGCATGACCGTGTTCGCGAAATTTCGCGCCGGCTGAATGCGAATCGTTTTCATAACCAGGTTGCGTAATTCGTTTCTATGGCGGTCAACGAGATTGCGTAACGTCGCGTCGTCGAACGTTGCCAATTGTAAAACGTTAATAAGGGAACGTTTCTTGAACGCTTCTTCGTTGCAATCCTCCGGTGACGTTTCGCCAGCTATCAAAAGGTTCCGCGACTCATTTATCCCGAGACGTCGTTTTTCAGCAACAGTTACCATTCGCCTCCATTTTCGTAATGAAATTCCAGCTAGAGTCTCTCGCAGAAGCGCATAGAACGCGGACAACTTTTTACGCGGAATCAGCTCTTTGGACGAGGCGGATCAGTTCGAAGCAACCCCCGCCGACGCGTTCACCGAGAAGGAGACAGAACGGGAAAGGATGAGAGCGAGACAGAGATGAAAGGTTGTCGCGTGGAGCGGTCCAACTGTCTGCATCGAACGCTGATTGGCCGGAGAGAAGTCTTCGAAACGGGCCGGTGGACCCCCGATCGCTTTGAGAGGCAATAAACGTCGGTAATTAAGCGTTGCCGCTAAGGAAAGCAACGAGGGTGGAAAAAGGGACAGGAAAACTCGAGGCAAACGGATACAAGTAGGTATTCCATTGAAGAACGTCTCGTGGAATGCGCTACGCAGAAGGGTGAAGACGATGAAGAGGGCGGGAATCGGTGGGGCGAGGCTGAAATTTTAAACGGCCTGTGCCCCTTTTTTTCGCAACCGACACTTGGCCAACCGCGATCATCGCTAATGGATTCCACGAGAGGATTCGATGCCTCCTTTCCTTTCCCCGCGCAGCGCTGGTCATTTCGAAGGAACGCTTCGGGGAGCATCGCTGATGAAGAGGCGGTTGTTGTTTCTGGCTGGCTAGGGGAACGCGGCGATACCGCGTCAGCAACTTTCCAGAGGGTAGTCGCGTATCTCGAGATCAAAGAATTTTATTTCTTTTTTTTTTTTTGGTTTTTTCGTTAATTAACACTTTTTTCTTTCCTCTTTCGTACGTGTGTTTTTTCCCCGGAAAAAATTCTCCAAGAACGCTGAATTTTCTATCCGAGCTACCACCTCCGCCCCCCGATCTTATCGATCGATCGCGTTTTTCATCACGATACGGAAATAGTTCGTTACTTTGGCGCGTTATCTCGCCGCGATGAATGCAACGAACTCGTGCCGCGGCAATCAGCTGATTGATCTTCGGCCGAACGCGTTGCCGAAAAACGCGCCTACTAAACAGATTAAACAGGCGCGTTTCAGGAAAGCACGATGAAATTGGGACCGTAGGTAAGAAAAATGGTGGACTTTTTTTGTCGGAACGTTCGAGCACGCGCGTGGCTCTCTCCGCTTTATATCCAGCTGGTCGTCGTCGAATCAGACCGAAACAGCCACGGTTTGGCGCA
>NW_017101026.1:639038-639948 GCF_001263275.1 Habropoda laboriosa
AAACTAAAACAAGGCAAACGTTAGCGTCCGAGTGGTTCGGTGTTATAAAAAGCGTGCCTCTCGCGATTTATTTTCCACACGACCTTCTCACTTCCGGTCTTTTTTCCTAAGCAAATAACGCGCGTAAATAAAAGAACAAGAGAGAGAGAGAGAGAGAGAGAGTAAGGAGGAAAAGTCTAATCGAGGCAGCTCTGAGTGTCGACACCTCGCGAGAAGGAGAACTGGAATCGGGGTTGCCACTCGAGAAACGGGGTGCCGTTGCCGGCAATTATTATCGCCGGCTGACAGGTAAGAGGCGACTCGGTGTGCTGCTCGGGGAGGCTAATTGCCAGCAGCGCCGGAACGCCGCTGTCGCTGCCACCGTCGCGGTGCACTCCTACGAAAACCAGCGAACCTGCTGGATTCCCGGCGAGCTTTTGACGAGTCTAATCGGTCGTGTAACGAACTGGACCGTGCGATAGCAAATTGCCCGTTTGCTCTCCGAGGCTTGTTTGTACACGGAGGAGACACTCGAGCGGTAGTACCGATACCGGGAACGGTTCACTTCTCTGCTTGAAATCGCGGAAATAAAATCTTTCTCTGTAGTTATCGCGTGGCAACGTGCGTTTCTGGGCCTCCTCTATACGCTATCCGTTCGTAGCTAGGTAGACGAGTACAGGGAGAAGGTGAGAACTCGTGGTGAAATCGTAAGTGAAACCTGTTCAACCATAAATTCTTTCCATGGTCCGTTTAATTCGAATCAATCCCGAATATTTTTATCGCGTTACTCCTGCGTAAGGAATCGCTCTACATTAGACCACCGAATTATTCCCGTTGGCGGATTTCTCCGGAGCGTCCCGTGGAAATCTCCGTCTCGTAAGAAACTCCGACGTTATTCTATTTCCGGTTTCGAGTCGCTCCCACGCGAGGG
>NW_017101026.1:639990-641086 GCF_001263275.1 Habropoda laboriosa
CTGTGACGTATCGCTCTCCCGCTCTCTCTCTCTGTTTGTCTCTCGCGGGCGCGCAGCCTGCTGTGAAATTGAAAAATTTTCGCGCGTTTTGCGGGCCTCCTGTAGACGAGTCACCCGGTGTGCACGCAGACTGGCTGGATTACCGGCTAGGCTTTGAGACCCACCAAACAGACCGGAAAATATGCAGGCTGCATAATTCAGCACGCTGGTACGTGCATGTGCGTAGACGACATAAGCGGCACGCACACGCGTGTCCTCGCTTCTGCCGAGCGACGCGCCAACCGCTCTCTGCTCTCTACTAACTATATAGCACGAAAACTTTGCCCGGTATCGAGTGTCGCGAACCGATCTCTGGCCCGCCACCTCTTTCTCTTCTTCTTCTTTTGCTGCTCGCTGTTCCATTTCCTATGGGCAATGGTGACGCGATTTCGCGGAAACTGCTCTGGATTTTCGATGCCTCGCGTTTTTCCGGCTTCTTTTCAATACCCTCGCCATTCCACGCTCCTCCTTCTCTTTTTCCTCCATAGAGATCAACCACGCGAACCTTTTTTCTTTTTCGCAGCGAGGTGAAACGTTGGCGAGAAATTAATTGGAGGAGGATCGTAAGCGGAACGTTAGAGCGAACGTAAGCGTGTGGGGGGGGTGAAAGAACAGCAAAAATAAGAAATTGACGAAAAATCGGTTGGAACAGGATCGAAAGTGTGTGTACCTACGGTTGATAATGCTCGGCGCAGCCGTTCCCATTGTCACGCGAGGAAAGTTCGTTGCGTCGCACCCTTTTAGCAATTGCAAACGGTGAACTTTTATCGCAATATACAGCTGGCAGCGCGCGCGGGCGCACCGATTTCGTCGAGGGGAGAGCCACGTAAAAATTGCGGTTCGTCGATTCGTCCGAAGGGTCAGTCTTGGCCTTGACTCGACTCCTCCTGGCAGTGGTCGTTGTCGGTGCCGAATCGAGCGCATTCAGCGGTTGCGTTTCACCGATTCGGTTTTCACACGGCGCGAGATCGATCCTGAGCAACAAGTACCTCGGCTCCTTCGGGCTAAAACCAAGGAAACCGAGCAGGAACTCTCGCTCGGATGACCGCCTTTTCCT
>NW_017101026.1:641098-642379 GCF_001263275.1 Habropoda laboriosa
CAAACTGACTACACTTATTGTTATGCGGCCAACAGTTATGTCGGTCATCTGATTATATAATTCTCGGTACGAAATGGAAAAAGATTTCAGTCTGAAACGAAACTATGTACGCTCCCTTTTTCCCATTTCGAGAACTTTTCCAAACTCGGAGAAGTGTAATTGCCCACGAAATTCGCTTGGAAGTGAAAGGGTTGAAAAAAACCGCGTCGGGAAAAAAGTTTAGCAATTGGCAGAACGGGAAGCGTAGGAATAATCGGGCGGTGTGTTGCGGAAAATAGGACGAGTAAGGAGGCGAGAATGGCCGCGGGGCCGTGGTCGCACGAAACGATCATTGAAGCGTCAATGGGGCGGTGCGCGTTGAATTGGCCTCGTTAAGAGTTACGCCGAATTTCGTCGGCGACGAAAGCGAGAGCAGGCTCTCGTTGGGAAGGGTCAGGGCCGGACCGCGCGCGCCTCCACTCTCTTCGTGGCCAGATATTTTCAGCACGGGCAGTCGAGACGCGGTTACAGGTCACTCACCGAATATGAGCGCGTCCTCTCCTCCGAGCCACTGCTCGATTTCGAATTCGCCGAGCGTACGGACGCGTTCTTCCACACACCATGCCGGAGACCGTCTTGCGAACGGTGGTTTCGCCAAATTTTACACGCGCTTTCCCTTCGACCCACCAACGTATCGGCGGAGGAATTTCCAGGGATTGCGACACAGGATCGATATACGAAGCGTACACGAAGGAGAAACGGAGGAGAGAGAGAGAGAGAGAGAAAAGAACCGCGCGCAAACCACACATCGCCGACCATACTTAACGATAAAAGTGTACCGCGTCAATGACCTTGCGTACACATGCGTGCGGGCTAAAAGTGCAGGCGGCGAATAAAATGCGTTTCCATGGCGTGGAAAGCGTCGAATTTCAACCGGTCGTTCCTCCTTCGCGTCACGCTCGTCGAATTACGAATTCCTCGCTGCCCCCACGAGCCTGCTAAGACCATTATCGATCCGGCGATCCTCTCGAAAATTTTCTCCGCCGTGTCTCACCGTGATAATAGTAATAATAATAATAATGGTAACGATCGTACCGATTACGAAACGTTACGAAATGAAACAATAGAAAGAAAGGAGAGAGAAATATATTTGAGCTCTCGCGTACGAAAGCGCTTGGGCGTGAATCGCGTTTCGGTTCGAAACAAGTATACACGGTGTGGTCTCTCCGGTCGGCCATTAATAAGCCACGAGGCTTCTCCGTTTACAGCTCCGGGTCAGGTTAATCGGATTTGCGACGAGGC
>NW_017101026.1:642400-645008 GCF_001263275.1 Habropoda laboriosa
GACGCCGCGCGATCGATCGCGAATCGTCCAATGCCAATTCCGGTGACCCGTCAGGCTGTCTTAGGTCGGGTAGGCGAATCGAGCCTAACTTTGACCGGAAACGGTGCCGACGCCGGTCGCCGCTCCGAGAAAAAACAAACGACAGACACCGAGTGTAGAAAATACGAGGCGAAGAGGAAGAAAGGAAAACGAGCGAACAAAGAGTCTCGGTTTACGGTTTAATTCGATAATTCGTACAGTTGGAGAAGTTGAGCGTAGGCTAATACCCCACCTTCCTCCCTATATTTCCCTCGCTTTCGGTTCTATTTCACGGGCAAATTTCCATTACTTATCAGGGACAATAGGGTCACTTAGCCGCGATCCGTACGAAGGCTGCAAACGAAGAAAGAGGAAGGTAGAAAGAACGGGGAAAAAATACTTTCAAGCGGGACTGTACGCGGAGTGAAACGGCGCGGCGGGACATTTGTTTCGCCGCGCGGCGAACGCAACGAGTCCCCCCGTGCGGAAGGTTAGGGCCGGATGCCGGCCGGGAAACTTTCGACCAGGCACGCACGAGCCTCGCCGAAAGGCCTAACCGGCGGATTTGGGGTAGGTCCTGGGCGAGCTATACGCGCCGGCCAACTCGTCCGTCCCGACTGTGCAGCCAGCAGCCAGTCCTGCTGCTACAAGGAGGGAGACACTCGGATCGAAGGGAGCGAACGGGATTTGCGGGGAAAGTGTTGTCGGCCGGGTCCCCCTCGCCAAAGACGTTCTCTATCGTGTATTCTTGCGAAAAGCTTTCCTCCCTTTTTTCTTCTGCTTTCTTTCCTTCTCTTTTCTTCGTTTAACAGAAATTGCCTGGCGTTTATGTCGTTCAACGTCTCAACTCTACGAGGAGATCGGGAATTTCGGTTGAAACGAACTCGCTTTGGAATATTTAATCGGACGAAAATTCCAGATCCGGTGAAAAAACGTCGTGGATGTTTTGCACGCGTGTTAACGTTTCAATTTCTCGATTTCGGACGTTAATTGGCTTTAAAACGTTTCGCCCGCCGCCGGTCCCTTCCGGAGCATCTCCGCGAGAATTTCCCTTTTATTTTCGAAACGTTACGGTAAATAAAACTCGTTGGAAATCGTTAAAAAAGCGTGTGTTTCTGGTCCCAGGCCATTCGGACGGACAGAGCCAAGTTTCCCGTAAGCCGTGAAACGGCGGCGGCGGCGGCCCTTTTGTTTAGGTCTGCCGGTAGGTACGTACATGTATCAAGAACGGGAAAGGGGCCAAAAATCAGGGGAAGTTACGTGTGGGGTTGTAGAAAAACGAGCCAGACGAATCGACACGCGGCTATCGATTTTTATGGTTTGTGTAATTTACGTGAGTCACTCGCAAACCCATAGGCGCGTCTCGCAACGTAACGTAACCGGTGGGAGAGAGGAGGGTTGTTGCGTTCTCAAAAGATTCGACCGCCTTCACCGTGAAAGCGAGGCTATTAACGAAAAAATGTGGAGAGAGCAACGGATGAAAGCGTGGCAAATATGTATACACACGCACACATATAGATATATAGAAAGAGAGTTAATTCTGTGAAAACGAAGGAAGGAGAAACGAAGAAGAAGTCGCCGGTTGAATGGTGGACAATGGGGGTTGGCTGGTTTCCGGGTCGAAAAGCGAGGCGCGAGAAAAAGAATTCCTTTCGTTGCCGGATCGATAATCTGTCCGAGTCGCTGCTGGCCTACCCTTCCGCCCCGACCACAGAAGCCCAAGGAGAATAGTTTGCGAGTTTGTTGCGGCGAAACTTTCTCGGCGTGCACACCTACTTCTTGTACTTTGCCGCTGTCCGAGAAAGAATGGAAATTCTACTTGCGACTTCTCTTCCTCTCTCTCTCTCTTACTCTCAATAGCCATCCTCCTTTTCGATCATTCCGGCTGTATCGGTTGACCAACCAACGAGTCACCCTCCGGTTGCCCTTCTACAACTTAGCTCTTTATCGCTCCTTCAAATCCAATTGATCCGCTATGATCGATGCTCGAGAGACCTGTCTCGGCGTCCGCGAATTCGGAAGAATACTTACCTCCCCGGTGACATTCGCATTCTTACACTTGAGCCGCCGCCTCCTCCTCCTCGGATAGGCAGAACGGGTGTGTCCATAGGCACAATGGGCACACACGTTTGCACGTGAAATACAGCGTGCAGAAGGAGAGAGAGAAAGGAAGGGATGAAGGGCGGGAGGGAGAGAGGAGGGCGCACACACGTAGAACGACGGTCGTTACACACGGCCGTAATGTACACGGTATCGATCGGTGTTTTTGCGCCGTATGACAACTCGTTACGGAACGCTGATCGAAGCGCGAGCACAAAGTACACAATTACGGTCTATGCTCGCGGTGAGCGTATCGTACTCTGAAAGGAAGAAAATTGGCGGAGAGTTTCGCCTTTTCGCCGCGCTTAATTCCTTTCCTTCCCCCCCCACACCCACTCTCACGGTTTATCCTTTTCCCTATCCTATACCCTCTGTCTCTACATCCCGGCCGAGCGGTGTATCGAAAGAGGAGAAGAAACGAAGGTAGCTCCTCGCTCCTCCACTCCACCAGCCAGCCAGCCAGCAAGCTAGCAAGCAGCGGCAGCAGCAG
>NW_017101026.1:645073-651982 GCF_001263275.1 Habropoda laboriosa
GGGACGACATCCATTCGCCGTGGTAGCCGAGGGCAAAGAGGAGCGCAATGAAAATATTTCGTTACATCGTGGCACGATATTAGCACGGGAGGAACGCGGCTCAGAGGGAGAGGGTGGGAAAAGGATGGTCGATAAGTAGGACGAGGAGGACGTACGAGGATGACGGTCTGTCTTTGCTGGGGAAAAAACTCGAGTGTAGTCTGTTACCGGTAGTGGTACGGCGGCGTGGCGAAGTGCAGAAGAAACGGGGAAAAGCGAACGGCCGTGGGTACCACCTATAATAGAGCCGCGCCGGTGTGAAAATAACATCGGAGATAACGTTCAACATCGCGGGGCTAGGATGGAAAGTTGGCGAGTTTTCGTTACACTCGTTCCATCGATAATAGGCTCCGAAAGACCAGTCTGCTTCGCCTACTCCACGCAACCCTATCCCCGTTCCAACTGGAGATCTTTTTAATTAACCCCGTCGATCTCCTCTATTCTCCGACAAGCCAAACGGTTAACCCTCGGGGAAACGTTAACGATAACAGTTTCTGCCGCGAGTTGGAACAACCTGCTGGTTTGTTTCATCTTAGAAGTCTCGCGCTCGAAAAGTAAAAGAAAGAAACGGTGGAGAGACTTCGGACTCGGATTCGTCCGAAAGGCACCGTAGTAGCAGCAGCCACGGATGAAGGTGGAAGAATCGGCGAACGGTTGGTGGTGTCCGAAAACGGGCGTGTAAATGAAACGTGGCGAATTAGTGGGTCGTCAAGGACGAGTGGCACGCGCGTTATCGATTCGGTTCGGTTTCCTTGTAGCAGGATGACAGACCTAGGGTAACTCCGAGCCGCTTAATCGGCATCGTGCGCTGCACAGGGGTAGGTTCAGGGCAGGCTATGGTGAATCGGAATGCAGGATTAGTCACGAACAAGCCTTGCCTCTGGGTAACGACAGCTGCTACCACCATGCACCGTCGCCGTCATCAACGGCGAGCTATCGACGCCATTAACCGACGGATGTACCGACACCGGTGGTTAGTGTCATCCACATTCTGCACGGAGATTCGCGCCCAGGTAACCGTCCACGAGAATACGAGGGCTTCCTCTCTCTCTCGCGAGTGCGAGAGCTCTGCGACGTTGCGGGGTTTCCGACCCTTTCCCCGATGAATCTTCGAGAATGCCATCCAACGTTACCTATCTACCCGTCGAATACGCGTCACTTTTACCACAGCTATCACTCGGATTCGTTGGCGAGAAGAGGAAGAGATGTTCGAGCGTGCAACTAGGCGTCTAACGTGACGGACTACGTTTCAGCGGTTCAATTTACGTTTAAAAATAGCTCGCTGGTGCGTGAGCGCGTTCGACAGATGCGCCGGTTGCGCAAAAAGAGCTCTTTAAGTCTTTTTCCACTGGTCTCCCCTCCGATTCTCTGTTGCGCGAGTGGCGACGTAACTCTTCTTCGGTTTCGAGACTGTGTAATTTAGAGCCGTTTCGACGTCGTGTTATGGAAGACGGAGAGTGGCCCGTAACACCCTTGGCTTCGGTTCGCGGCGGAGCGCGGACAGGGGGAGTGCGATTCGAAGGGCGCTACCAAATTACAGCCGACGAGTTATAGTTGGCAAAGTACGGCGAAAGCTAATCGTCGGGCGAGTTAGGGTTGCCCCATGGCTGCCGCTCTTCGCTCAGGGTGCGCTAAAAAATGACGAGCCTCGGAGGGGGAGGTTTCTCGACGAATCGGAAAGTGAACGAAACTGAAAGTTATCGGAAAGGCAAGTTTCCGATAAACGGAAAAATCGGAGGAAGAGTAGAGAGGAGAAGGGGTAGAGGGAGAACGTGAGAGGACGCCAGGTGGACGATCCTCGGAAGAAAGGGCCGAAGAAAGGGCCGACGAGAGAGGGACCGAACCGGACCGGCCGGGTCGTCGCTGGTGTGTGCTTGGCACGACCGAACGAACGAGCGAACAGGGAACCGAGAAGGAAAGGAGGCAAAAAGGCAGAAGGGCAGGGTTGGGCCAAAAAGTCGAGCAAGAGTCGAAGAACTGCAGGACGGACCAAGGACCGACGGCGGTTTTCTTGCCCCTCCTTAAACCACTCTCGTTGCCTCCTCTGGCTGCGTCCTTTTTCTTACTCCGGTTGGCCCTTTCGTTCTACCCAGCCCGGACAACGCGCCGCTCCTGCTGCCTTCTCCTTTCCTCCTCCTTCTCGCAGGTCTCTCGGTCTGGCCGAATGCCCGCACCTGCGTGCGACGAAGAGGACACACAGTGGTCCCGCCGAGAGAACCAGGACGAGGGGCGATGGCAGAGGAAAGACGGCACTGACCTAAAGCAACATGGTCGGCAGGCAAAGCCAGATACCCAAAGCGACAGGCAGAGAGGAAGAATGCGTCGGGTTGAAAAGAGAGCAGAGCGAAATCCATGCCACGCCGTCCGCCGAGGGAGGGGAATGAATCGCGACCAGTGGCTGATTTTTACCACCGGGGGGATAGAGTTCGATGGAGATTTTCTTGGCTACTCGCAATCACCTCTTTTGCCGCGTTTCGTGGAAGAAATTGGGCCAAGCGAGCTTCCTTGGAAATTTCCTTCCTCCCCGCGGCATCTCTCTTTCATCGGTTTTCCTAGAAATTCTCCTCCGATGGAAGAGGAGAAGAAGACACTGGGCCAATCTCTGGAGGAGAGATCGCAAATTGCTCTTTTTTCTTCGTTCCAACGACATCCTTGGCACGCATCGAGGATGGCTACGCGGAGGAAAAAACGTGTCAAGGCGACGCGGGAGGGAGGCGAAAGAAACGAAACGACGGGGTGAAGTTGGTTTCGAAGGGAGGAAGGAGAGGAGAGGAGAGGAGAGGAGAGACCGGTTCCCGCTGGGAAACGGAAGAGGATGCATTGTTCCGGCGTGGCAGATGGCGCCACCTGCGCGGCCACGGCACGCAAAAGGGCCGAAGCGAGTGGCGTGGCGCGGCGTGGCGCATCGGCAACCGGTGCAAATAGAATTTCAAGAGTTGCACATTAAACGCTTTATGTCGCTGTCGCGCAACCGTTTACGACCTCGCGGACACCGTCTCTGTGGTAATACGGCGAGGACCTTTCGAACGGCCGCCTGCAAAGTAACGTGCGCTAGATCCCCGCGAAACTTCAACCCCCGGATAAATAAAGGATGTTTACGGATTTTTTTTACGCCCGGTACAGCAGGAAAGGGAGAGGAGGAGGGAGGCAGCGGTTGGGCTTAATAAAACCGCGTCCCCCGTGCCTCCGATTCAAGGGTTCGTCGATGGGATCGCGGAAACTATCCTGAATCACGGGACGAAACAACTGCACGAGGATGGACCTCGCGGTTACGGTTCGTCGTCGCGAACGGACGAGGGCCGAAGAAGATCGTGCAGCAGATCGAACGATGCGAGTTTCGATGACCCAATTCGACGAAATCGCGAAACGCGATTAACCCGAGCAGTTTTCGACGCAGCGAAAGTTCCTACCCTCGCCCCCTAAAATTCAATATTCGAGACGTTGTTCGATCTAGGGAGGATGATGGATGCTGGGCGTTGCAACACTTGTAACGATTACCAGGCGCGTCGACGTTCAGTTTTGCGTGGAATCGCTCCGAAATAAAGCAAGAAGAGGCTCCCGCGCGGTAAGAAACTCAATATCCCGCGTGCACACCGCGTCGCGTCCGCCGATCTACATTCAGCCGGGCAACGCGTCGTCCAGAAAGAGTTAACGACGCGGCAGACCGAAAGAAGAAGAGTTGGCGGCGGTGGCAGAAGCGGCAGTACGGAGAGAGAGAGAGGACGGTGTGTACACGAACGACGAACTACTTTTTGCCGATCTTCTCCTCTGCGTACGTCTCTCGACTCGTCGGGCCATCCTTCGCGCGCAGCCTCCTCTCCTTCTTCTTCTTCTTCTTCCTCCTTCTCCTCTTCCTCTCGCCTCCTCGCGGTCTCTTCCTCCTCGAGTCGTTGCACTTCTCCAGCTGGCAGAGCTCTCTGCACCCGATCCTGCCAGCCGCCCGGCTTTGGTCTCCACTCTTCTATTTCTCTAGATTTCAAAGCGCTCAAACAGGTTTCAAAATCCCGCCCGCGGAAAAGTCACGCTCCCTCCGTACCCTTCCCCGTCCCTTCTCTTCGCCACTCTTGTTCGTCGTTGCGGCCAGATCCCAACTACGCGCTGCAGGCAGTAAATCGTCGATTCGCGGCGTCGCGTCCACCAACTTTTCGTCATAGCCACTCTACTCGTCTCTTTCGTCTTTGCCAATGCCGACAAACGTCTCCTCGAGTGCTGTCCATTCGGACATCACCGTCTTCCGCATTGTTCGGAGGGAAAGAAAGGGCCAGAGGAGGCGATAAACGGAGAGTTGTTTTCCCATGAGCAGCGACAGCGTCGAAAATCGAGGAAAGAGGGTGAACGAGCGGTGGAACAGAGGGTAAAGCAAACAATGCCAATTTAAGCCACATGCATCGCTCTGGCTTCGTATTTAGGTGGATAATCGGCTTACCGAGGCGGTCTGCCGGGCAGCCCACTTTCAGCGCCCGTCTCCGCGATGGAGTTATTCGCGCGGACGTCTCGGGTCGCCCTCGGTGTCTTTCGACTAGAATCTGAAATGGAAAAATTTCGAATGTAAAAGAATTTGCCGGCGAAAGTGTAGGCGGGCGGCTTAATTCGATGTCGAGGTGAGCCGTAAATTGAACTGGTTTCCAAGTTCGATTCCGGATGATTAGCGATAAGCAAGCTGTTCCGTGGTTCTGCTGTGTCGAAGCCGTAGGGACGCGAAATAGCTGCGCTCGGTGTGTTTCAGCGAAGGGGCCGGGGGACGGCATGTAACACGCGGACGCGACAATTAATTTCCTCGATAATGTAGACTCGCGGGTGGTGGTTCGGCCAGGATCGATGCGATTTACTCGCTTCTATTTACTCGCCGTCTATTTGTTAGCGATACTATTACCATTATTATTAAACAATTAAGCGGTTCATTCGAAGCATGCTACGGCAAACAGGTTACGCGATCTGCTCGCTTAAACTATTGCTATTGCATTAGAATTTATTAGCTGTCGGCCGTGCGTATTCGCGCCACAGACCAATGTCTTGGTACGTACCAATATACGTACCTACAGGTAGATACATTAACGACCGACCATTCAGAACAGCTACAGTTTTCTAACGATTTCCTTCTTACAGCCTCGTTTTACAAACGACCGCGATTAGGGGTGCATCTTTCAGGAGTCGCGTTGAAATATCCCCGTACGGGTGGCCGAAGCAAGTATAAAGTTTCTCTAAGGACGACTGTACCCGAGAGGGACGATCGGCGAGAGAGGGCTCAAGTATCGAGGACGATTCTCGAATGCAAATGTTGCGGGGCATTTTTATGCACCTCGCCGCCCCGTCGCGCCGCACAGTTAAGCTTTTCAGCTCCGCGTTGACTTGCAGATCGCCGGTCGAATTTGAAATTTTAAAACGTCCATCTTGCGCGCCACTTGCTGCGATTCTCCGCCGTCGAAAATTGGCCCTTACGCCAGACGACATCTTCCAGGGATTATGCTGTATAGGAGGAGTGGCTCTGTTCCATCGATCGGCAATCGAATGGGAATTTCTTTTAATTTCGCGAGGCTCGTCGTCGAGCACCATCCAAGAACCAGATCAGAGAGGTCGGACCGACGAGGAGCGGAAACGGTGGTGTAGGGTGACGAGTAGATGAAATTATTTCGCGTCCGGCGTAATCGCGGATCGGCCGATCGCTCCAATTAGCGCGAGAATATTTGCGCTAAAATTACGGCCGATGGACGCCAGGGCGAAACCTCGCCCAACCGATGGGTAATCGATACAAAAGTCCACAAGGGTTGGGCCGCCTTAGTGGCCCCGCTCTCTCCCCCCTCCCACTCTCTCTCTCTCTCTCTCTCTCTCCGCCTCTCCCGCGACGTGTGAGAGACGCGTAACCAACCGCCTGCAACTGCATCGCGCGTCGTCGTCGTCTCGAGTCGACTCGCGGATGCAAAAAGAAAAGCGACGAAAAAACGAATCGTTCGCTGCTGCGCTTTTTTTTCCACTCGGTGGGGCATCCTGGAAAATTTAACCCTCTATCGTGTCACGCGCCATTTGTCGCGTATCGGATTCTTGGATGCTTCTCAAAGAGGCTGGCAGGCCTCGAGGCTCGTTTTAAATATCGACTTGACGATTTTTCTTTCGTTTTTCCTTTCAGGTGACACGAGTGCTTTCGAAGAAAGAGTTGTCGGGGAGGCTGAACGCTGGAGAGGAGCACGGAGCAGAGAGAGAGAGAGTGACGCACCACCGCGCTCATTAATAATATTTTTACGCATATTACTACGTGCTTCCGGCCAAGAGACCTCTCTGCCGGTCTGCAATTGGGCGCACGAGCGGCGATACGTTCTCGGTGACGTGCGTGCGTGGACTCGTGCTTTCCGGTCGTATACCGGGTGCTCCGTTTCCAAATAACCATCCGGCTCGAGTAAAAGTCGAGCTCGTTTCTCCGGTTGGATCTCGATCAATTACGCAGCATATGCTTTTTGGGGGGATAATTCCAACGATCTTACGCTCGTGGCAATTTCTCCTTTTTTTTTTTCCCCCCTTAAAATAAAGCGTACGGTTATTAGGCACGCGACAGATAAGAAGAAGAAAGGGAGAAAGGGGGGTAGTGAAAGGGCGCGAAATTCAAAAGTGAACCAGGCGAATGGCTGGAAAGAGCTCATCGAAACCGATGGAGCTCGCGAATGGTATTGACTTGGAGTTGAAGCGACCGCATATTAAACCGAAACGAAGCCGCGCTGCCTTCGTCCTCATTACACGCGCATGGCGACGAAACGGAGCGAGAGCGCGCTCGGAAGAACAGCCAGAGCGGCAGATAGACGAAAGAAGAAGAGAGAGAAGAAAGGGAGAAGGGTCAGGGAGGGGGTGGGGCGAGGGTGATGGTGATGGCGATGGCGATGG
>NW_017101026.1:652259-660126 GCF_001263275.1 Habropoda laboriosa
TAGTCGAATGGCCTCTGTCTCCGTTTGGATGGAACCCTCTTCGTCCCTCCGTTTCTATAGCCCGTTCGGTGTTTCCATCTTTTTCCCTTTCCGCGTGGTACACGTACGCGTTGCACGCGTGCAGCAGCGTGTGCGTCCTCGTCGGTCGGCTGCGGCGCGACGCAGAGGGCAGGATATTTTTCAGGATGGGATATTTAACGCGTTGGCCAGGTCAGTAACCCCGGGGAGCCGGGGCCCCGCGATTGGCCGGCCTGCTCGGCGTTCTGCCACCAATTCCCGGCCCCTCATTGGCCGAGCCGGGCCCTGGACCTACACCAACACCCTGCGTGCCACGCACGTCCTACGTACCGGACCGGAGTACCTACGTCCGCTCCGTTCCTACGTTCCTGCGTTCGCGCCTATGCACGCACGCACGCACGCACGCACGCGGCACGCAGCCAGTCTGTTGCGAGTGTACGAGAGCCGTCTCCGCGTCCGGCTTCCACGTACTAAGCGCTGCGTGCTTCTGCGCGGCCACTTGGCCCGCCGTGGGACTCTATTCGCGCTTTTTGTTTACCATAATCGTCGCGTTTGTAGAATTTTATCGGAAACCTATCTTTTTCTTCTCTTTCTTTTCTTAGAACTTTGGGAGGAAAGCTCGCTACGCTGGAGAGCGAAAAGAAAAAAGTTTCTTTGACCCTTTGCGGTTAAAGCCCCGGTCGGGCTTGACTTTTGCCGTGCTACAATTGGTGTTTGGTAACGGCGCGAGAAACAACGGCAATTTTACGACGACGAACGCGCTCGTTTCGTGACTTTCGAATATTTCGTGCGCACCCCGTATCTGGTATTACATCGCGGCGAGATAGCGTGCCGTTATGGATCCGTGCGTAATTCACGTGTCGTTGCATTACCGAAATTACAACGGATGATAATATTACGATGCATTTCAATCGCGAAATTCCCCCGACACTTTTGCAAGTGAAATCCCGCCAATATTAAATTCGCATCGGGTCTGCGGCCGTCTGTGTTTGCGCATTGTTGTGTCCGCATTAAATTGCAAGGAACGGCTGCTAGCGATTTCATTCAGCCCGCTCTTTCCACGAAACACCTAAATTCCCTTCGAATTTCTCCGTTTACCCGTAGGCATACCCTTTCCGAAGAAGACCCAATTTTTCCTCTCTTTTCGATTAAAAATTAGAAAGCTCGCATGGTGAAGCACGTTTACAATTACAGTGTATCGATTCGAACGAGAGAGAGAGAGAGAGAGATCTGGTGCGCGGGACTGTACCGTTTCTAGCGATGCATTCATGAATAATGGAGCGCGCGCCGCGATATAGCTTCGACGCTGGAATCGGTTAATATTTATTACATCTTCTTGACTCCTTTTTCCTTGCCGATCGATCGTCCGTCGTAGATTCGGTCGAGTCTCCTCTCCCTCGTTCCACACCGCGCGCGCGAGAGAGAGAGATAGAGAGAGAGAGAGAGAGAGATAGAGAGAGAGAGAGAGAGAGAGAGAGAGAGGAGGAGGTGGTAGAGGAGAAGCAAAGTTGCTCGAAGGTCCACGCGCGAGTTCGCGCCGCTTTATCGCGATCGTCCCCGATGTGACGTTTCATCGGCGAGACGATAAGGTCGTGGAGCGGTGTGGACGGCCGTTTAACGAAACCCGTATCGCCGGTTGTAGGGTTAAGGAAGGCCATAAGCCGTATGGTTAAGGGCCGTTAACGTCGGCAGTGTAACGGGCAGGGAGCGAGAGAGAAGAGTGCGTCTACACGCGGCGGCACACAGCCATCAGGACACCGAGAGAGGGAACGAGATAACCGCGTTTGGATGTAGGCTACCAGAGTCACGACCTTATTCCTCTTCCTCGCGCGATCGCCGCTGCTTCCAGTTCCTCTTCCTTCCCTCCCAGATGCATTTCCCTTGCTTTCCCCTCCTCCTTGCTTCCTCCTTCCGCACCATATTTTCACTAATTTACGCTCGATTCTTCTCCCGGAAAAACGTGATCAATTGCGATGAATTTTGCGAGGTGACACTTGGTTCGACAAGCGATAAACTATCGAATTTGGATCTGAATGTCAAAAGTCCTAAAACCGGTATTCTCGGTCGTTACATTTTCCGCATAGCGTCGTCACACCGATCCACGCCAGCGTTATCGGTCGTTAGCGCGAAATAAACTTTCTCGCGCGTATCGACGAGATCTTAATTTCCATGGCTAGCACCTTTATCCCACACCTATATATATACATATACAGCTCGGCTGTAACCTGGTTTCCCCCACCGAACGCGATCCCACTCCCTTTCGCGGCGGAGTTCCAGCTTCATAGAGCAAGTCCAAGTGCAGCAATCGCTCCATTCTGCTACGAACGAATTCGTTCTCGGTCAAAGCCGTCTCCCTCTCGACTTTCGTTCTCGTTGCGAGTCCACCAAGACACGGTACACCGGAGGAATTTCTTCGAATTAGAGGCGTCGAGGTCCCATTAAACACGAGAATAACGAAGCGGGGAGGCAAAGAGGAGGGACCTTTTTTTATCCAAAAGAGTGGCTCTGGCCTATCCTTTTGAAGGCAGCAGCGTGTTCGGCCTGCCGCTACCACCTACATAGGTATAGTAGCTGTTCACGCTTTTCGTACACCACGGCGCACGCCCCTCTTCTCTGCCCTGTTTCTCTTCTCAAGTGGTACTCTGGCCGAAATTCAGTTTATTCGAGTACCACCGCTTTAAGCTCGTCAGCTGTAATTACGCGCGAATCCGCCTCAAAGGGTCTTTCGCTTACTTCGTGGCCGCGGAGAATGGACCGGCCGCAATTACCGGATCGAAGTTGACCGGATCGACGAGGCTAATCCTCTCGGACCTTCAAAGGCTCGTAAAAGATACACCTGTAGCCGTTAACCACCGTTTACAATTCTTTCCCTTCTTCTCGTTTACTCGCAAATTTCCTTCGTAATTAATAATATCCGAGCAAGCGAACTTCGTACCGATTGTCTCGTTCGACGAGACGAGAAGTAATCTGCGTTGTCTGAAAAAAGAAAGCAAAAGGCCGAAATTAATGGGAAGGAGAGGAGAAGGAGGTAATGGCGGAGAGAGAATTCAGCGGTGGAATGTCGTTAAATTCCACGGAAGCCACCGGGGAGGAGAGGGGAGGCGAGGGGGTGGATTCGTTTGCGACGTTTATCGTGACCTAAAATCCTCGACCCGATCTCGGCTTTAGTCTGGCGCGCGGCGCGTTGCGCGGGTGTGGGACGGCGGTTCATGCTGTGTATGGCCACGTACGGCCTGAATTCTTTCTCGTTGACGGGAGAGCGCGAGTGCGCACATTCTCCCGTCTCGAGAGGTCCTAGAGCAGAGCCAGCGATAGCTAGGGAAGAAGAAGGTAGAGCTTGGCGGCTTGTTATCGCACCTTCCCTCACACGGAGGGAGGATTAAGCAGCAAGGGAGACGAAGGCAGAGCTTGCAGACGGGTCGACGACGGCGACGACCACGACCACGACCACGACGAGGCCCATTACGATACACTGTCGCACACGTCTACCTCTATCTCCCTCCCTCTCTCGCTCCGTCTCTCCCTGTTTCTCGGAGAACGTCGAGACATCGATAATGAGACAATAGCTCGTTTGACCGTGCACGTATGCTAATAACGCACCTCTGGCTGGATTTCGAGGAGTACGTCTTCGATGCATACCGATGTCCTCTTCTGAGAGTCAAATGGAAACGTTAGTCAGAGATCGAGATGGTGAAATCGCGAGGCAAAGGGAGAATGGTAATGGTCCAAGGGGTAAGTGGAGTCGTTAAAAAGTCCACGATAATCGCGGAGAATTCTAATCACGGGTAATCAGCATATTCGACGCTAGTTAATGACCGCGGGATCCGTAAAATTAAACGGCCTGGAACGGAACGACATCGATTCATCCGGCGAGCAAACGGAAGAAAGTTTCGCGATTCGAGGCGACTCGTTTAACACCGATTTAAACTTTCATTCCAGTTCTTCTTATTGATCGATCATCGAGTATTAGGTCCATCGCGTAAACGCGTTCTTCGAGATCTATCGATAGCAGCCAGATGAGGATAAGATCTTTATCAGGGATTTTATTCTGCGTGCGTGGCTCGCAATCGATCCTACAGAATCTTGGAAACAAGGGAGATTGTTAAGGATTACGACTTCCTTTCGACAAATTCTAAATATTCAAAATTACCCATAATACTTATAAAACTTACATATTTCAATTCTAATCTTTAAATTCAGGCGATCAGTTTCAAATTGATCTATCGTCTAGGACATTTAAATATCTTAGACTCAATCTTTGAAGCGCGCTTCTCTAGTCTACTTATCCATACTAGTATCCACACATGTTTTACTCTAAAAAGCTAGGAGGCTTACATGCAGTCGAAAGTTTGACATTGGAAATTCTCCTGTTGCAAAACTGAAGTACGCATCATCCCTAGCACGCAAAGTAATTCGCTGTTAATAACAGTTTGGAGGAGGAAGAAGTGTGAATCTCCAAATGGTATTTTTGAATACAGGATTACAGATTTCAGTGCAAAATATTAGCCTATTTAAAAAATTCTCGCAGGTAAATACCGTTCGACTTGGGAACTTGAAGGAACCTGAAAGGAAGTAATACGAAACGAGGAATAATTGTCGGTTTTGCACAGTCAGACAGCTAGACAGCTGTTTTGAAACACTGTGCGACGTGCCGACTGGTTTCGACCTCGTATCTGCCTCTTTTTCAGCTCGCGGAAGCCATCGAGGAGGGTCTCTTCTCGTGCGTCCGCGACGACGGAAAATCGTTGTTGACGGACTCGAGTGCACGTGGGGAACGTCGAGGACGAGACCGTGCGTTCGTTGCACGTTCGCGATGGAGAACACGCAGGGAAATGCGGCTGCCTGCCTATGCTAGTCCTAGCCGACCGTTCCTAAACAGACACTGCATGTCGTCTATTCTCTTCCTCGGACCGTCGGACCCCTCTCTATTATTCGGCCTGTGCAATCTGGCATTGGCGTTCCTTCTTTCCTTCGTTCGGTAAGTTCCCGTGGTTGGGCGATACATACCGTACCGCTCCGCATAAAAATACGCTTCTCGCTGATACTTGGAGTACATAAATAACCGCTTTATCTGACACGGTTATCTTGGCAGGGGTGAAGTTTGCCGGTTACGCGGGCTTCAGCGTTCCGTTTCTAAACCGTAGCCAGGTACGCCAACCTGCTGCTTTTCAATTAGATCCGTTCGATCTCGACGAAAGAGATCGTGAGAATCTGGTGCGAAATAAACATCCCAACGAAGCACACCTTTACAAACGTTTTCCTTCGATGACCAACTACTTGCACACTTTTCGTTTCCCGAACACATCTGGCAAGCTCGTGGGAAGAACAGAGAGGACAAGGTATACACGCGGAAACTCAGCAGCGGCAACGGGTTAAGATGAATTTCCCCTCGTCTATGGAATGGACCGGAGGAAGCCCTCTTTCCGCGTCGTTTCCACCGATTCCCATGGCTGCTTGATCCGAAAACAATCGAGAGCGAAACGGGGACGAAGGAAATCTCGGCAAGGGTGCGACCGGAGAGGGAAAAGGGAAGGATAGAGAGGAGAGGGTTGAGCGGAGGCTGGTCTGGTTTTACGACTCGAAACCCGAAGCAGCTCGTTTCGATCTCACCTTCCCACTTTTCCCCTTCGCAGTTCCCTCGCTCTCCCGTGGCCACGGGAGCACGCACAAGGCCTCGGTACAATAACTCAATCCGATTTTTGCGATCGAATGCCACGCACGCACGAGCGAGAGCTGACCGATCTTCGTCAATTCGCAGTCTCACGTCGCTCTCTCGGCCATACGTACGTACGTATTTACGCAAGTATGTACCGTGGATCCGATGGAACGGAACGGTGGTTCGTTTAGGAAAGGAGTTAATCGCGTTGGCGATTTAACGAGCGGCTTCTAATATCGGTGGCAGCCGATCCGTGGAAAAGTTCCGAGGATAAAGGGTGAATTAAACGAGGGAGGCTTTAAAAGGAGGATCCTTTTTTGACGCAACGATGAAAAAGAACCAATACCGTTCTTAGATGAGACAGAGGCACGCCAGAGGCTAGGTACGCGCCTCTGCTCCCGGCTATTATTAGCTGTTTTATTTATTAGACCGGAAGGAAATGGGTTTAATTTCATGTAAACTAATAAAAATACTTGGCGTTGCGCGAGGAAAAAGTTACGGCAAGACCGATATCCACGCAAAGGCCTCGTGTGACGGAGAGAGAGAGAGAGAGACCGGTTCAGGTCTAATCCTGAAGCGCCCCGTGTGTGTTACGCCTTTATAAACGGAAGCAAATTATCGTTCCTTCGGCAAAAACTGCCGGCGGCGTAGCTTCGCCTGTCTCGGCAAAAACCCCGCGATCGTAAAAAGAGCACTGCGAGACAGGTTTGGTCCGTGGCGTGTTCCGCACGAAATTCGCCCCGAGTTGAAAAAGAGGACCATGTTTCCGTGCGTAGCGGGCCAGGGAAAAAGCGGGCTGATCGGCGCGAATAATCGTCGATGGCGAATCTCGTTGTTATTCGTGCGCGACGGGAGCGCATTACGAGCCGGCGCGACGAGTCGGCCGAGCGGCGTTTACGAGCTATAACCGAGTAACGAGTTCTTATCGTCGCCAGATTACGCAATACACGCGCGTCACGCGTACACGCGCTTAATTATCGATAATCGGACACATGCTCGTTTACCCTTCGATTCACCGTTCGAGTCGAAACTTTGCTCCTAGTTTTACGGGGAGAGTGTATTTCGTTTTCTGTTTTCTTTGATCTGCAAGCGCAGATCCTCGAGACGCGCGAAGGCAAATGGTCTATGAATAGATGGGAAAAAAGTCGGGAGAAAAGCTATTACGTAGTCGTGTTGTCTAGCAAACGCCGGTCGCGTTCGCTAGCTCTGTCCCGTTGTCGCCGAGACGCGCACGCACCCACGCCAGACGGCATACGGAATCGATCCTGAGAATCGAACTTCCGCCGACGAGTTCTTCCGGCACGATGCCTATTCGAGGGTAGTCGGCCGCGTCGAAGAGACACACTGACTTCGTAATTCCTATTCGACGTTTCCCGGCGTTTTCCACGCTCACGTGGCCCCGCGACGATGATTACAGGACGCAGCGACGCAGACTTTCCATGGAGGTCTCGATGCATCGCCTCGATGGGATCGGAAGTCGCGAGCGGCGCTTCTTTGAAACGTGGCGCGCGCGCCACGGAGCGCGCCCCGATCGATCCTGCGATTCCTCGATCGCACACCGGTGCTCCTCGTCCCAAACAATCGCACAGACTCTTCGCCGTTCTTTGTTTTTTCCTCCATCAGTTTCCCAACTCGGGGACATCTTTTCTTCGACGCACCGCCGACAACTTCCTCCTCGCGGATAACGAGAAAGTCTGTCCCGCTCTTTTAAATTCCAAATAAATTCCTCTCTTTCCCCTCTCCTATTGGCTCCTCTTCTCGGAAGATCAGCCGGTCCCGCGGTTATCGTGCATCGCGACGCAAACTGGCAGCGGTGGGGATGACTAGTCCGAAGACGATAGGAAGACGAAAAGCGCGAATCTTGGACGGAAGAGTGGTTGGAGGAACAGGACCTGAACGACTACTCTACTCTCGAGGATCGAGAAATGCAGAAGGAAGAAGAGGAAGAAGGAGAAGAAGGAGAGGAAGAGGAGGAATCTTCCCGTGGGTTCGGTCCGTGGTTTCCTTCATCCTTCGTGCCCAAGCTTCGGCTGTTTTCATGGCCGTCATTTAGTAGGTTCGTTCACCCCTGGGCGGAGGGCCGCGCGAGGGGAGCGGCGCGGCCCGGGAGGGAGAAATCGGCGGTGGGAAGAAGAGGAAGAGGAAGAGGCGGCGGAGGAGGCGGCGGGGGCGGCGGTGGTCGCTGGAGGAGGA
>NW_017101026.1:660160-663619 GCF_001263275.1 Habropoda laboriosa
AGAGAGAGAGAGAGAGAGAGAGTGAGAGAGTGGAAGAAAGGGAGAAAGAGGAAGAGAAAGAAGAGAAGCAGAAGGAGTAGAAGGCAGAGGAGGTGGAGGAGGGTGGCGGAGCACGGGGAAAAGGGGCCAGACGGCACGTACGGCTCGGCTCGGCTCGGCGTGCAAGCAACGACTGCGTGGCGGGCGAGGGGATTCCGCGGAGAACCCTGAGTTCCTCCGAGGGAACGAGATAGCTCGGCGAAGAGAAACGGAGAGGGCTGGAGGGAGGAAGAGAGAGAGGTAGATTGGAAGGGGGACGAGCAGAACGCGCGAAGGGTCGAGAAGGTGGATGAGGAGAGAGAGAAAGGTGGTGGCGATGCGATGGTAGTGGTGGTGGTGACGACGCTGGTGACGGTGGTGGAAGTAAGCAAGCAGGCAGCTAGCCAGGGGCAGGCATGCAGGCGAGCAGGCAGGCAGGCAGGCAGGCAGGCAGGCAGGCAGGCAGGCAGCTCGGCTGCGTGGCGAGAGTCGGGAGCGGAAAGGGAGGAGGGTAAAGAAGGGACCAAGGGAAAAAGAGTTCAGGCAGGTCTGGGATCGGACGAGGGTGAACGCGTGACGGTGTGTGTCGTAGGTACTCTTCAGCCCGGGGAGCGTTCTCTGCCTCTCCTGTTCTCGCTTATGCTTGCCTCGCGTCGCCACTCCTCGCCTCGTCTCGTCCAACCTTCTCGCCTTGTCTCGCCTTGCCTTGCCTTGCCTTCCTTACCTTCCTTGTAAACCTGCCAGCCGGTCGGACGGCCGGACAACCGGCCACCGCGCGTATCTGCACCTCTCTCCTTCTTCTTCTTCTTCCCGCCAAACCTCCTTCCAGCCTCCTCCACCTCCACCGACTCTTCCCTTTCTCCGTTCTTCTTGCCGGTGGACTGAAGACAGCCGCGTGCACGTAGGAAGGCGGAGGGGAAGAGGCTTCGAGGCCTAAATTTAGGCGTCCGCCGGAAGTACGCGTACAGAAGGAGGTTCCGTGCACCGGGCCCGATCGCGACGAGAGATAAGGTACGCGCGGATACATTCAACTTGGTGGGGAGAGTCTCTCTCTCTCACACACACACACACACACACACACACACAACACGCGCGCTCCCAGAGTTCCCTCAGACTTTTCTCTCCCTCCCTCCCTCTCTCTTTCTAGTCTCTCGCTCCTCTCGGCACGGCCGACTAGTCCGCCGTGAATGGTAGTGCATGTTCTTTCAACTCGGCTCAGTCGTGACATTGAATTCCCTTATGTGGGTAGGCGTTACGTAATTCTGGCAAGTTTGCGCGCCACTTTCCTCCACCGATGCTCTACCCCGCGAAAACTCCTCGCTCCGATTATTTCAACCGAGAGATTCGAAAGAGACTGTGGAACGATTTAACCGAGATTCGGAAGGAAAGGGGAGCTGCTGTGCCGGGGTGGGAGAAACCACGGACGGCGAGTTTGACTACTTGTTGAAAGTTGGGAGCCGGGTGGGTTTCGTTTCACCGAAAGAGAGAAGCGAAAGCGAAAGTGCTTCCGGTCTGGGACCCGGGACCAACGATCAAAACGGATCGATCGAATTTTTCTTAACCGGCCAATTAAAAGAACGCCTAACGCACACGTAGAGATGTTCCCGTGCCGATGGAATAATCGATCCACCGCTATCGTTCGATTAGTTTACCGAGCAACTTCTTCCCTTAACTTGCATCTTACGATCCGTTACCGACATCGACCACCTTTCGCATTATGCTAATAGTTCGGCTTGCATCTCGTCGGAGCTTCCTCGTCGGTGGTTGGGGCATTAGTCGCCTCTAACGCGGCCGCTGTTCCGCTTTTGTTCCCTTTGTTCGTTTCGCCAGGCAGATTAGAGGGCAGTGGAACGCCGTAATGAATTTAGATCTTGCTATCGTTGCTGGTATCGTCACATTGGGGTGGTTTCTGGTCGCGAAACATTTCCACGGACGATTAAACGCGAACAGTCGCTTCGCCAATTAGCTACTTTCGACTATCTATCTAGGTAATATCGAGATTTTATATTTTTCGTCGCGTACTCCTTCAACTCGAAAGATTACGCGGAGAAGAAGGTGGTATCTCGCAAGGTGGTGGTAAAGGTACGCGCGCGTCTTGGGGCGTTATCGGCGTAGCCTGTGTACATCGGACATAAAACTGGCTAGAGGAGCATTCCGCGTGGCAGCTGCCACTCAAACGCGCCACCTCATTCCATTTATGGAAAAATACGCGGAGATGCAGCCAGAAAACTTTACCCTTCCTCGCTCCCCCACTCACTCTCTCTCCTTCTCTTTCTCGTAAACGGCAGAAAGAAACGTCTTCGACATTCAATTATCCGGCTCTTCTCTCGAGTGCGCGCAGCACGCTAAGCGTCGCGCCGCGTTTTAACCCCTTTCGCTCGTAATTCTCCCTCGCGGCTCGCTGGGATCCGCACGGGAATTTTCTACCGCGATTCGAGACACTTGTTTGCGCGGTCAAACAATGTCGCTGCGGCCGAGAAATTCGGTTATTCGGGCTTCCTTTTTCTTTCCTTCGAGCAGCACGTTGCATTGATAAACGAAACGGAAAGTCCCCCCGGGTGATGGTCTTTGGAATAATTCGGACGGAAAGGAGGGGAGTGAGAGGGGGAAAATGGGAAGGAGAGGCGAGAAAGAAACGCGGTCGTTGTAGCGGCGAGATGGTAGCTGTTTGGGGGTGAGAGGGTCTGAAGAAGGACGGGAGGAAGACGATAAGGCGGAATCAGGGATTCGTAAAACGACGTAGCCGAGCACCGGAATCGGTCGTAATGCGCGGCGAACACATAACCTTAAAAACAAGCAAGGGGGCTCCGGAGGGTGTAGCGGTGCGGCGTGGGTTGGCTCGGCTAGGCGAGGTGAGGCGAGGCGGGGCGAGGCGAGGCGAGGCGAGGCGAGGCGTGGCGAGGGGGTTGAGGTTAGGGGGTGGTATAGGGAGAGAGAGTGAGTCGGGGGTGGGCTCGGAGAGAATGCGGAGGAGGAAACGGGGCAAGTCTCTGCCCGGTTTCTCGGTTGGCTTGCACGAGTTCGCGATGGGGGCCACGAGGAGCCTTGCGGGGGCAAAAAGGGACATATATATCCCGGTGGCGGAGGGGCGAGCGAATGTGCGCCGCTCGGTGTGCTCGGGCGAACAGAGAGAAGGTGGATGTGCCGCATCGTAAACGAAACGATGCCGTTGACGACATTTGGAACAGATAATGGCGCGAATGTGCCGCGGGGGTGAACGAACCGAGGGTTGGACTGGGTTCGGTTGCCTCGGCTCGCCTGTTCGGTTCGCTTGGGTTGGGTTGGGTTCGCTTGCTATCACATCAGCTATCGATCTTATAACGCTCTCTCTATGACTCTCTGGCCCCTGTTGTCTCTTCGTTCCTACTCTTTTTCCCTTTCCTATCTCGATCCTCCTTTCCGCGCCTCGTCCTTTCCTCTCTCCCTCTCTTCCCCCCCCCG
>NW_017101026.1:663636-670577 GCF_001263275.1 Habropoda laboriosa
TTCCAACTTCTCAAAGGTGCTTTACGACTCGCGCCACGGAAAAAGAACGATTATTCTTTCGGAGAAATTAGGCCGGAGATCTACCGCGCGATTAATTATTTCGAGGTTTCCGAGAAGACTCGCGGTAGGCATTCCCAAGAAATTAGTCTCCCCTTTTTGCTCTAGGATCGAGAACTCGAGATTCAAAGGCGGAACAGAGTAGGCATCCTCCCCTTTGCTTCAGCCAGTTTCCGACAACTTGCCACTAGGTCTCTGCTTCCTGACTCGGTTTCTCCGCGCGTCCTGTTTCTTCGCGCTTCCGTACACACGTTTACGCGGCGTTTCTCCGGTCTGGTCTTCTTCCGCCCTCCTACGCCTTCCCTCGCGCTGCTGTTCCACCACGATCCAGCCCACCCCCTACTTATCTACCGGTTTCTCTTCATGCGTGCCGGCCGCGGGGACGCGTGTACATACGCGTGCAGCCGTGTTACAGCGACTCGGCGACGTTAATTTTCCGGGAAATTATTTCCCCGAGAAAAGCTACCACCGCGGCTGCAAATTTCCAGAGCCACCGCAATTCGACGGGACGAAAACCCCGCGTATTATATCTCCTGACCTATGTTTGTCTAACAATAAGTAAATATGGTTGGCCGATCCAACTATCGCCAAAAAGACCGGCCACCATTCCAGACAGAGAATTCTGGCGAAACGTTTCACCAGAGATCGCTGTTTACAGCGTGAAAAAGCGATATTCCAGCCGATGGAGTACTCGCCGGCACTGGTTAAAAATATCCCCCGGAAAAAGGACGAATGGAAGAGTCGAATTCGTAATTGACACGCGGGAAAGTGGTTACTTTCGATAGCTGATAAGCATGGGCAAGAACGGAACGCGGTGTCCCGAAAAAACCGACGATTCAGTCGATATCTGATTTCATTAAGCGCGCGCGAGAGCTGAAACTGGAATCGAACAAAAAGCAAAGCGGCAGAGAATTGTAGGCGGGCGGGCGGTTGGTCTGGCGAGCTAGAAGGGGAGGAAGGAGAGCGTACACAGAGAAAGAGAATCGTGTCCGTGGATGGAGCAGCGTGGAAGCCGGAAGTCAGTTTCTCGGTAGACAGCTTTGGCTTCGTTTTAAACAGGAGTGGAGGCTGGTGTGCACGGGAACCGGTGGAGACGTGCCGATCAGAGCTGTCAGGTTATTGTCTCGGGTTTTAATGGAACATCACCAGGCGCGAAATACCGCGGTGTTGAACTGAATTAAATGTCGGTGCGGTTTGCATCGAGGACCCAGGCATCACCGTCGTCGTCGCCGTCGTCGTCGTCGTCGTCGCGGTCGTCGTCGCGGTCGCCGCCGTCGTTGCCGCCGCCGTCGAGGCCGATGTATAATGGAGGTAGGCCATTGGGTAGGTGGTACTTGAATTCCGGAAGAAGAGGAGTTGACAGAGAAAGAGAGGAACGGCAGGTTCCACGCGGAGAGTGTAAGAGAGAGAGGGAGAGCAACAGTTGGCGAAGAGAGAGGAAGAATGGAAAGCGAGAAACGGGGACAAGGCGGAGGGACAGAGAGGGAGAAACGCCGCTGAATAATTGAGGAGTGAGCAATTTAGGGATGGTGAGTCTCCCCATTACCGTTAACCCTCTCCGAACGACCACGCGATTGGCCTTGTCGCCGAAAACAGCCGGGATTTTCGTTAATCGTGTTAAGAGAGCCTTTGCTCAATTAACCGGTCTGCTCTCTTCGCTCCTGGAAACGAACGACGTATCTAGCAATTTTTCAAACGATTCTAGAGCAGCTTGGGAATTTCGTTGGACCGAACGAAATTATTGGAGAGAGGGTGGTGGTTAGAGATGGATGGTTCACCATGGGAGGAATAAAAAGTAGGGGTCGTAAAAATGGTCGCGTATGTTGAAGACCGGGAAATGCATCGCGAGGATGAACCACGACACCTCGTGGCCGGTCTCCTATGAGACAAGATGTAACGTAAAATGACGTTACGGCTTCCATATCTCCCGTTGAAAAGGAAGCGCAAATTCCATTTGCCGTCGGTATGGCGAATAAAGACGTAGGCGAACCAGGAGGATAGATCTTGGTATCGGTTCTTTCGGAATATTTACGGTCCAACTGGCGTAGATTGACGCGAGTCTTCTTAAGATTTCTCGAGGCAGGCCATCGTTTCGACTTTTCCGACTGGCTCGAAAATCTGAAAATCGATCGCCCGATCGCTGGACGAGCTCGCTATAGAACTCGCTAAATAGAACTAGCAGGCAAACGTGGCGATCGTCGAGGACGGCTGCTGGCCAGACCACGAATCGAGAAGGCAAATCAGCCGAAACGATCCGGAATCGATAAAAATCCGGAAGCATCGAGGCGTCGACGTCGCTCGAATCCCGGCGCGTCCTGTTTACCGCGTGGAGCGCGGCTAACTTGTCGTTTGTTGCCTATAAAAAGATCGCAAAACGTCCGATAGAAAGAGCGCCGGTGGTCCGTTGTACGTGTGTCCGGCGGAGAAAGAGGAAAACACGAAGGGGGAGAGAGGGAGTGAGAAAGGAGAGCTGTTTATCGGTGTAGTGGAGAGAAGCTCGTGTCGGTGGAAGAGGGATATTTTTTCGAGAAGCCACTCGAGAGACGCATCTCGATCGTGGAAGCGTGCTGGCCGGCCACCGGAAGTTGTCGCGCGTTGCCCATCGCGAGTAGGGGGAGAAAGATGGGGAGGAAGTGGGGGGAAGAAGAGAGGCGAACGAAGAACCGAGTGACACACAGGCAAACGAAGAGAGAAGGTACGCGTTACGGAGAAGGAGAAAGGATAGAAGAAAAGAGGAGAGGAGAGAATAGAAGAGAAGAGAAGAGAAGAGAAGAGAAGAGGAGAGAAGAGAAGAGAAGCATGCGGCACTTTTAAATATAGACGCGTGTATACATATATGTACATAGGAACACGTACCTCTTCGTCCGTCCCGTGTGCAGATACACATGTGTGCTCACAGAGAAAAACCGTGTGTACGCACGCAGCAGCGTGTTATCAAAGGATTGGAAGGCTGAGCCGAAGAGAGGAGAGGAGAGGAGAGGAGAGGAGAGAATAGAAGAGAAGAGAAGAGAAGAGAAGAGAAGAGGAGAGAAGAGAAGAGAAGCATGCGGCACTTTTAAATATAGACGCGTGTATACATATATGTACATAGGAACACGTACCTCTTCGTCCGTCCCGTGTGCAGATACACATGTGTGCTCACAGAGAAAAACCGTGTGTACGCACGCAGCAGCGTGTTATCAAAGGATTGGAAGGCTGAGCCGAAGCGGCTCTGCATGAAATTTTGCGTGCATTATAAATGCCCGCAGCCTTGCTGGTCGAAGAGAGAAAGAGAGAAAGAGGCCTATTCCTCGAAGAGAGACGTGAACAACGGAGATCGAGAGACAGGTGAGCGATGGGGAGAGGAGCACCGGTGTGCAGAGGTGTGCGAGCACCAGGAGAAGGAGGAGGAGGAGGAGAGGCGAGGAGCGAAGCAGTGGTAGCACCAGCACCAGCAGCAGGAGGAGGAGGAGGAGGAGACGCGTATGGAGCCCTGACCAAGCCAACCGGGTTAGGTTGGGCCTGAAACGTTGGTTGGACGCGACTCTAACCTACCGTAACGCTATAAAAATAACGGCTACCCTCGTCCTTCTTTCACGCGGCGTGCCCACCATCTGGCCCTCTTTCTTCCTCCTGCTGGATTATCCTGCTTCCTCGTCGCACGGGCGACGATCTTCTATTGGCGGCGTTACTCTGTTACGCACGGTGCAGCACGGACGATGATCATCGAACGGTGGACAGGGGGAGGGACAGAGAGAAAGAGAGCGAGCGTGCGGCTCGGGACAGAAGGGGCACGGGAGGATAGATAGAGTGTGTGCGTGCGTGAGTGTGTGCGTGATCGAAAGAGGTGGACAGCGGAGGGATAAGAAAGAAGAGGCGTACGGAGAAGATGGTAATGCGTGCGTGTGCGTGCGGAGCATGTGTTACGTGAGAGGCCCGCTTACGTCCTGCAAAAATTACTATGGTCGCCGACTGCCCCCGGGATCCGCTTTTCGATGCTCGAGGCGATTCGATTCGATCCTCTTCTCCCGGAGAAGGAGAACGCTCGCTTCCTTCCTCGCTTGCCCGTTATTTCGCGTAGAGGCGAATTTGCAGCGCAAGGGTTAAGAGGTTCCTCCCGATAACTTTGCAATTTTTACCGACTGTTCGGCCCATCCGTCCAGTGAATAATGAAACGGAGTAGCGGATGGGCGTACGGCGTTCGTTCGGATTAAAATTTAATTAGTTATGCTCCCGATAAAAAGTTGGCTCGTCCGGTTATTTGCCATTAGCCGAACGCCCCTAAATCAGATTACCCCCCTTCCAACCCCCCTCGTCTCATCTACGGTCTTCTTCGCGAATTCATTCATTTTCAGTTTCGGAGCTAAGAATGTTTTTTGCCCGCTGGATTAGTCGGGCGAATTCGTGAATTTTCAAGGCGCTTCAATCATAATTCTCCGAGATCCTCTTAAGCTTTATCTGGCCTTCGTCGAGCAAGAGGAGGAGGAACCGTTATTTCCAGTACACGTTCTATTTGTCGCAAAATTCAACCGTCACGCCAGTCTCGAGGAATACCTATTTAGAGTGGTTCGAGGGAATTGAACGGCAACGATGGGTAGAAAAAAATCAGCAAACGAGGGGTTAGAGTTGCAACGGTCAGGAAAGCGGGGAAAGAAGGGTTGCGAACGTTCCTCGAACCGGTTGGCACCTGTCCCACGGTGTCCCAGTCGGCCACGGCCTTTCGTTTCATAATGGAGAAGAACAAACCGTGCTCGTGGCGCGGCGGCGCGGCGTGGATGGACAGAGGCGTCGCGAGGGGAGGCGAGACGGCAGGAAACGCCGCGAAGAAAACGTCCAGCAAAACGGGCCGCTCGACACTTGCGGTATCCCGTGAAGGTCGATCGATTCCGAACCGAAGGAGTCGTCGCTCGCCGCGGAACGAGATCGTATCGTTGGTGGATTCGCGCGTCGCGCGTCGCTCGCTGTTAATATCGATGCGCGGGCAAGGATGCCTGCTAGGATCGAGATACCGAGATACCCGTTCCCAGAACGGGAAGGACGACGCGCGTCGTCCTCCTTCCCCGAGATTTCCCGCGGATGATTAGGGGATGATTAGATAACACGGGATGGTGGTCAGCGGCGGAGAAAAATGAAATCGCGCTCGGATCAGGAGAGATCTCGCGGTGGTCCTCCCACCCCCGCGTATTTGTCGAGGCCGGTGGCTTCTCCTCCCTCGGCATCGAAATGTTCCCCCCTGACCCCTTAAGCAACGGAAGCTCGCCTGCTGACTCCCTCCCTTCGCATACCCGTGTGTCCATGAAAACGTGCACGTGCTCGGGTGGCTGGCAGCCAGGACTGGCAGACCTGTTCGCAGCCAGGCCTGCCACAGCAAGGGCACGTACACGCCCCCTACGCGTCGCCTGCATCTGGGGATGGCTGCCTGCCTAAAGGGTAGGTATACGCACTGGGAGTTACGTTGGGGTAGGCCTAGAGCCGGCTTGCGTGGGCGTGGGTGGCTCCACCCCGTCCAGGCTCATCCTTCTGGGGGATGAAAAAATAGAGAGGCCAGGGGGAGAGAGAGAGCGAGAGAGAGGAAGGGAGAGTGTGGAAGAGAGGGAGAGGGACGAGCGGTAGAATAACGACGGGGAGTGAGAGAAAAAGCAGGGAGGGCGAGAGAAAGGAAGAGGGAGGTGGCGAGGGGGAGAGAGAATAAACCGGAGAAATAACCCTACCTATACTCACGCCGATCGCGCGTACGTACGCATATGCGTGCGGTTTACTTCTTCTCCGTTTTTACCCCTCGGTCGAGGTAGCCGGCTAACGCACTTACACACGCCACGAGGTCCACCCTCGCGATCCGCCCCCAGCTTTTCTGGAATTTTTCCTTCGCAACGACGCCAGTCATCAACCCTGGCCGCGCACCGAGCTGCGGTCATCCACCTAGCGTTGCCTCGAAACTCGAGACCCGCAGCCGGCGGCCTCGTTCTTTTAATGATGGCCTGCTGAAGGAGAGGGTGAGGCGATTCTCGTTGTTGGCAATTAACGGTGCAAAGAGTCTGCGAGCCGCCACCACCGCCGCCGCCGACGGAACACCGGAAGCTAATTCAGACCGGGGCAGGTGTTAACGATAAACCTCCAACTTACTCCGAAAACCGTCATTCTCCTCCAATCATTTCGATACTCCGCCCCGGGAACTTGGTACATTTTATAACGCACGATTCTCACCATTCCGTCTCTACTATTCAGGTTTATCGCCGGTTTCTCGTTTTTAGAGGCCTCCAGAGACTCTACTGCCATCCGCCATCAGGGATTTGAATGCCTGGCCAAATTCTGGATTTTTGCACGTTGAACGGTATAAAAAGACGGGAGGACGGTAAGAATTTTGCGAAAGCGGAGTTGACTCTTGGTAGAAAGGTGCAGAATATTGAAATCCTCTTCTTCCAAGAACTTTGCATACTTCCACGCAACACCGTACCGACTCGAAGCGACTTACATACGTCCGCGCAATTATCTCTGATTCGGTGGTCTGATGTCTCGGCATTGGCCTTCGTGACGTCCTTGCATTTCGGTCGGCGTCTTTGGCGCCGGTGACGTCCATTTTTTCCTTCCTCTTCTGGAAGAGGAGGCAGCTCCTCGAGAATCAGCAAAAAGAGAGAAAGGAGGAGATGGAAAAGAAGGGAGAACGGGAGCGATCGAGTAAATTTACCGTGGCGTGGGCCGGGCCCTGTGTCGGCCTTGCTGCTATTACCCTTGGATTTCGGTCGGTGTCCTTGGCACTGATGGCGGCCACTCGGCCTGGTACCACTTTATTCTCTCTCGATCTCGTGCCGCGCATTTTCTCCTCCTTCTGTCTCCTCTGCTTCGTCTTCTTCTTCCTCCTCGTCCTCCTCCTCCTCCTCCTCCTCCTCCTCCTCCTCCTCCTCCTC
>NW_017101026.1:670684-672901 GCF_001263275.1 Habropoda laboriosa
GTTCTGTCTCTCTCTCTCCCTTTCCGTAGCTCTTTTATTTATTTATTCTTTTGGGCCGGCGGCTGCTCTTTGTCCCTCGGCGCGCCGGCTGGTTGGCTGCCTGCTCGGTTGGACGTTGAACGTTGCTCCTTCGAATACTTTTGCTCAGGGTATACTGACCTACCACGACTGCCAGCCAGGAGAGTACCTGGCGGGTAGGTACACACCTCACTTCGGCGGGTCCGAACTGCAAACTTCGGGTACAGTCACCGGCAGAAATGCGCTCGGTTGGAATTCGAGCGAGGATCCCTGCCTCTTCCAGCCGATTGAGAGAAAGTGAATTTTTCGAGGCTCAACCTACGTGACAGGGTTTCGAGTTCACTTGGCAATTAAAACCGGTCTTGGATTCAGGAGGAAGAGCAAGAATGCCTCATGCGACGAGAAGAGGAATATCCTTGCTCCTTCGCGCCACGGGATCCACGAATTTTGTCACCGGAGTGCTACAGCGTCCACCAGCGGTTGAATTATCGGCTGCCGGCGGATTTCACGAGAAGAAGAGTGTGACCACGTAGGAAGAGAAAAAACAGGACGAAAGCAAAGACAAAGAAGAAAACCATGCGAAGCGACGCGACGGTTGCAGGAGAAGCGGCACAGCCAGGCGGCAGCTGCACTCGCAGAGCCAATAACCTTGTTTCAAGTCATCTTACTCACGTAACGCGATGGCTATAGCAAGTAACGCTACAGGACGTTTCACTTGACGAAACCTTCTTTCGTCGCGAGCTGCCTGCCTTTCTTCGCCAGTTTTCCGCGTAACTTGCTCTATTATTTCTCCAGTTTTCCACAGATCGGCGAGAGTAACGCTTCGACAGCCTATTGAACCAGGCTTGATCGCGGATGTCACGCGCGGGCAACGTTATCTAACCAGCTATTACAGATGAGAGAGAGAGAGAGACAGGGGGGCCGGCGGGGGAATCGGCGGTGATCTCGCGCGGATGAAACACGCGTATTCGTTGCGGGATTCGCGTAACACGATCCCAAAACTATATCCGCAAACTCGCGGTCGGTGTTGACGGGCAAGATATATAGAAGACGACCGACCGGCTGGTCAAGCGGCTGCACGCGTGTACACTAGGAGGTTGCTACCGTCTGCGTGTGTTCGAACGAAGCGTCGTCTCCGTCTCGTCGATCGTTGCGTTAATTTCAACGACGGTTTATACCGGTAGCCACGGTGGTAACGATTGCTCACCACGCGTGCATTGCTCACCTACCTACCTCTATGCACGCGTGTGTCACCCCCACACCTATCGATACACACGACCTCCTCTCTCGATTCCTCGCGCGGACCTTCTCGCGATACGCCTCTGAACCCTCTGAGCGCGTGACCCTCTTTGGTTTCCTCGTGGGGCAAAAGAGCACGCCGTTGTGGCAGACACCGGGGTGTGCACGCGCCCCAGTCTGTGTTTGTGTGTTTCGCGTGCGTGTGCAGGGACCAAAAACGGGATTTCGTGCTGGACGCCGATTTCCCGGGGACTTGAGGCCTGGTATCTGCGTGCGTCGTCGCTCGAAATGTTATTAAGGCGAAGCAGATAACAGGCAGGTGCGGATACGAAGCTCTGGGTGTAACAACCAAAACGCACGCGAAAGCTCTCGCGCGTGACGAGACATCGCGGTCGGCTATCGAACTGTGTTGAATCGAGAAGCGGAATACCACTGAATTCGTGGCAAGAACACGCATCTATTTCACTCGAGGACCTAGATGCTTCTCTCCGCGGAAGAAGAGGCAGGTTTTCTAGGTTGTTCCGTGGATGGGAGCGTTTTTCGTTCTTACATAGGCAGACAGCCGAGTGACGAAACGGCTGGTCGTTCCGATTCGTTTGCCTACGGAAAACGGTCCGACAGGTTCGCCCCAGCGAATAACAGGGGGTTGTGGTCCTGAGCTTTGCAACTTCCAGCGAAAAGAGGTTTCCAAGTAATTTTCAAACTCGGAGAGAGAGAGAGGTTTCAGCCGTCCCGTCGCGTCGTTCCGGTGCGGTCTCGGGGGCCCGGTCCCTCGCGAGTCGCGCAGGGTACAACGCGACGACGCGACGATTCGAGGAGAACAGACGACCGGTGGATCGAACAAGCGAGGAAGAAAGAAAGAAAGAATCGGACGTGCAATCGTGGGGCTCAAGTTAGGACGGTTAAGGGAGAGAGAGAGTGAATGTGTGTGTAGAAGGAAGCAGAAAGGAAGGGCAGGAG
>NW_017101026.1:673093-673611 GCF_001263275.1 Habropoda laboriosa
CGGCGAGGGGCACGGTCGGCATGCTCGATCCTCGGGCCCCGAGTGCGAGTGGGGGAACCCCGCCACCCGGAGCCACAAGTTGGGTACCAAAAGAGGAGAAATTGAGTTGGCGCACCGCTCTTTGCCTCTCTTAGCCTCTCTCTGTGCCCAGCCAGCGCAGCGTTCTTCCTCTGTTCTTCCTCGGTGTCGAGGGACCGAGCGAGAACCCGATGGAAATGCCCAACGGGGTACGCGTAGATTCGCCAACGCGATAACATGCATCGAGCATTGTTCCAGCCCTGGCCCTACTCCAGGCCCTCTCACAAATCTAGCGTACCTAGAATTGCCCTTACTACCTAATTACACACACGCGTATCTTGCTCGATACATTCCTACCTGTATCGAGTTTCTTAATTGTCGTTAAAAATCTGCTACGAAGCGTAGCAGCGGTAGACGAACAAACGGGGATAACAAAAGTTCGTGAAGCTGATTCGCGGGGATTTTAGGGAAGCCAGTTTCGAGAAGGTTTCGACTGGCTT
>NW_017101026.1:673635-685451 GCF_001263275.1 Habropoda laboriosa
TTTTCTCGCGCTGCCGTTTCCTGGCCTCCTCCAGATACGGAGGAGCGGCCGTCGGGCCACCGGAAAAGGGGCCACCGTGAGAAATCCGGGGGAAGAGAAACCAGTGCCCGAAGAAGGTCTTCGACCGTCGGCCTCTTCTCGGTTCCGTGGTTCGACGGAAACGTCGTTGATAACGATTATGGTTGTTCGCGGAGCCGGTAGGAGCCGGTCGGAGCCGGTGAAAAGGAAACGCCGCGGAACGAGGGGATCCCGTCGCGCGTTCGACGACGGACCCGCCGCTTCAATTTTCAAATTGAAATTATTTTCCCCGGCCAATTGGCCGTTGTTAATTATAGAGATACAGGGGCGATAAAATTTGTTTTCCACTTGGTCCGTTGATTTTCCATTTACTTGCGCCTCGCGCAAACAAATTTTTATAAATTCACCTGACAGAGGTATAAAAATGATAGGTAGGTATACGTGTATATCGCTAAATGCTGCAGTTTTTCCATGTCCATACACACGGTGGCATCGGAAAGTACACGTCTATCGCGTTCTCGCTCCAACTTTCGCGTCTACCGTAATTCCTCTTACTTGCACCGGTTTATTCCTATCCAAGGATTGATCTGGATGTTCGAAGAAGAAACTGAGACGACCGAACGAAACGATCAACGAAGAACAGGACGGAGAAGAGAATAACGCGCAAGTGGATTTTTCCAAACACACTGTATGTTTGTTCACGGCTTGCTGCGAATCCTCGATATTGCCCGCGTATCGTAACGCAAAATATTGCCCTCGCGCAAAATAATTTCCGATATTAACATCTCCGCGCTCACAGTTGCCCACTCTTTTCGATGAACAAATGCACCCACGTAAAATCTGTCGAATAATCGTTGATAACCGGGGCGACTTTGCGAGAGGGACGAACGCCATTGCGTAGAAACGTTTGTCCATTCTTCCCCACGTCAAAATGGCGATTAGATGGGTGGGCCTAACACGCTTAGAGCTTAGTGGCTGTGCCCAAAATACCTGGGACCGCTACGCCGGCTTCTCAAGGCACTCCCCTTTCCACCTGCTTCTTCCCATCCCACCTGGCCGCGTTCGCTGGGCCCCTCTTACCTCTCGCCTATATTGTCCTGCTACCGTTTCTATTTCTACTTCCATTACTGTCATTCTCCTGCTCGTAACCGAGGCATCTATAGGTATTTCATGGCTGGTTGCCCGTGCTTCCACGGCGATGAAAGAGCCATCGTGAACGCATTCAGACCGGGCCCGAACCAACGGGTTACTTTTTCCTTTTTCTACCTCTCGATTACATTCTCAATTTCGAAGAGTTTTCAAAACCGGTACTCTAAAATTGTTCTCCTAAAATTGAACTGCACGAGAAGCGAAGCGACGTGGGCGGCACGAGGAGAGAAGGAGGAAGACGAGGAGAAAGGGTAAAGCGGCGGTTAGCTGTTTAGGAAGAGCAGGATCTCGACCTACCCGAAATTCCAGCCGGTTCTCCCGGTCGTCTCCCACTCCCTGGTTGGCTGGTTCCCCACCTGAGATTTCGAGGGGCACCTTTTCGAGGCCTGCTAGCAGGCCTACTTCTGCTCTCGGTGCCACGAGAGAGTTCGTTTATTCTGCGGAGCGGAGCATTGTGCGCTCTCGGGCCCTTGCTTTTCCTGTTCCTCCTGCTCTTTCGTACACGTGAAATCCTGCCAGTCCCTCTTCCTGCCGCTCTCGTGTAGCCTGACTGGCCTCTTCTCTCTCCCCCCCTTTCCCTCTCTCTCTCTCTCTCTCTCTCTCGATCCCCTTCGCGTGCTTCGTGCACCGCACCAGGTAACTGCTGTACGCACCGCGACCAACGTACGTACGTACCTACGCCTCGTTCTTTCAGCGGCGGAAAAAGTGGTTTCGATTCGACGAGTACGCGCGCTGCCTTCGACCAGTTTCGCGAGGCGAACCGCCGCGAGAAAACCTAGCATCCGGCGAAAAATGGTCGAATGTCGGGTGGATGGTTAGGACACGGTGCGAGGTTATAAGTAGGTGTTTGCCCAGTTCTTTTAATATTCCAAAGAAACTGCGTCGAACTCTGGGAGAAGTCGGATCGCAGACCGGTTACCGGAGATCTTAAAATAATATTGCTCGATGCGAGAGACAAACACACTTACGACTGTAATTACTTACGTAGATGCCGGCTGATTACCTCGGCCAATTACTTTCTCCAACGGAAGAAACGAGAACGGAGGACGTAATAATTCCGGCCGCGTTTCTCCATTCCGTAAATAATCCCGTATCCGATTCCGATAATTAGGATATTTCTACGCACACGCGAAATTAATTTCGCCGTTCAAATTCGTCGCCGGACGCACAATTTTCCCGAGCAAATAAACCGTCGCATGAAAACTGACGGATGACGCGTCGGCTCGATGGAGAGAGAGAGAGAAAGAGAGAGGAGAAGTATCGGCGATTTTGGAAAGTAGGCAGGCAGGCAGAGGAGAACATATCGCGGAGAAGAGAGGGGAAGGAACATTTGGGAAAAAAGATTCGCGGCGCGCCGATCTACCTGCTGATTACGGTATCGCATTATTTTAATGGGAGGTTTTTCATATCGCGCTGGAATATCGCGTTACCTGGCCGTGATTACAACGCGACACGGCGCGATATTAATAACGCTTCACTTCGATAACGTAATATTCCTACGGAAAAGGTGAAAACCCACCGGCGGATTGTGCAAATAATCTTTAAATAAATATCATTAAATTTCACGTTCGATCAAGTCCGAAGGTTAATTACGTTCTCGCTTTATGCACGGCGCGCAGGGAGAGAGAGAGAGAGAGAGAGGAGAGAGAATTTTTGCCGTACGTGACGGCGCGTGGCAAACGTCCGGATGGCACCGTTGGAAAAAACCGATCGCGCAAAATTTTCATCGTGGACACATCGCGTTTTAATAATCGCTTTCGGCCGATTCGATATAGGTATCCGTTTTCCCTATGAATTTTTGCCAGGGTGTTAGAGTTTTTTCGCCGGTGTCACGGATCGCGAGACGTCAGTCGAAAAATCCATTTCACCGTATTACGCGCGTACGCCCGCTGCCGGCTGCATGCCGGCAGAAAATCACGAAAAAAAAGGAGAGAAAAAAAAAAAAGAGCGAATCGATCGTCCGAGGCGCGTCCATTACGCTTTATTATACGGCCGAGCCCTCTGCGCGATCCTCTTCGTGGTTTCCCGTCGATTGGGAGCCCCTCTTTTTTCCTCCTCTTCTCTCCTCCCCCCCCCGCCCCTGCCCACTCTCTCTCTCTTCGATCTCCCTTTCTCGCTCAGCCGCGCTCTGTGTGTCATTTCCATCCCGATGACAAAAGAGAAATGGAAAGCTACTGGGTGAAAGAGAGAAGAGGGCTGAGACCGGGGGCTGCGGAATGGTGATCAGGAAAAGAGCCGACGAATTACATATTTCCAACGATTCGACGCGTCGCGCCTCGGTTACGTCTCGGAGTTGGACCGTCTTCTCGGAGAATTGGACGGAGGAGGTCGAGGGGCAGAGATCGGAGGAGGATCGGTTTCCGCGCCACCGTGTATAAAGGTGGCGCCGTGGACGCGTATGCGTGCACGTCTCTACTTTACGTTTCACCGCGGCGCGGCACCCCTAACCGTGGCTTATGGTCGTCAAAGGGATGCACGCGTGGCCTATGTGCATAATACCGTGCATCGATATAGAGAGCGAGCGCGGCGCCGCGGTGTGTGCACATGCATGTGCGTGCAGTGCGCGTATGTGCGACCGGCCTCTGCCTTCGACGCTGCGTCGAGGACGGTGCAACGACCCGCGTCGCGGATCGAAATTGCGAGGTCGAAGCGATGATCGAGCCGGTCCTCCAACACATTGTATACCGCGAGCGACACGGCCGACGTTAAAATAGTTGCCTCGGCCGGACGTCCACGCCACTCGACGCCGCTCGAATAAAAAATCCCTCTCTCCTGTACGCGCGACCTTTCGGTGTCGATAAGCCGGCATGGCGCCATGCCGGGATCTTTTGTCGATTCGATTCTACCCGATGTCACCGTAGGTACAACTCGACGTCGATGGAATCGTTCGGGTTCTTTCGTATCTACGCCCGTTTTCTAGTAGATAGATAGCCTATGTACGCGTATACACCTCCCGTACAGACGGTGTACACGCTGGTAGCTAGCCGGAAACGGGGAGGCCCCTACCGATTATCTCTTCTAATTTCATAAATAAGGAATCACCGACGCACAACGATGTTTCTTTCAACTTTCCTGAAATTCTAGCTTATCCCTCGGTGGATTGACTCGGTCTACGCGTAGCTGTACAATTCACGGGGAATTCCTTTCAGCAGGGAATTTCAGAGCAACCGGTGAATTGGATCGGTTTCTTCTTCGATACCGTAGGTCGCGCAACGTGGAAATGAACTTTTCCTAGCGAACGTTTCGAGGTGGAAGAGGGTCGGTGACCATGACGCCTTGGGACAGCTGTCCGATTCCCTCCATGGTCGAATGGGGGATGGCGTCAGTGGCATCCACGAGCGGCGCGAACAGCACCGAACGAACGTACCAACGACCACCACCACCACCACCACCAGTTCCTTATTCCGTAACACTTGGACCGGTCGATAGGATCTTAAATGCAATTCGCTCGGTCCGTAACAGCTAATTTTAAGCAGCCTATTTATGCTCCTGTTTATTCATTCATGCCGATACGACGGCCCGCGAGAGCTATAGTTGCTCGTTCCGTGCGGCTTTTCCATTCGTCCTGCTCTCGCCCTCTTTTTCGTAGCCGCGCGCGGAGAGGGTCTTTGCCAGCGTTTGCACGCACTCGGTAGGTTCGCGTGCACCTCGCTGCGTTTCCCCGAAGAAAACTGCCAGATTAGCCTGTGCTCTGTCAGGAGTGACCCGTTAACACGTATATCCAAACTTTTTCGAATGTTCCACAACCCTGGAGAAACGGCGAGTAGCGGGAGGAGGAGAAGAAGAGGGAACGCGCGGGGCAGGAGTCTCGACTCGATTATACTTGTAATAGAAAGGGGAAGCACTAGTGGCTTCTAGGCGGCGCTTATCGCGGGGTGACATCGTTAAGTAGCCACGACCGTTACAATCGAGTCGTAATCGGTGACGGACGAGAGCTCGATAGCGGGGAAACGGTTGAGGGGATCCGAGGCTCGTTCTTAGCGAGCGAGCAGGCTCGTAAACCGGCGATCGTTGCGCAACGCGGTTACACGTGCGCTTACGAGCGCCTCGTAACAGAGTGCACGCGGAGAGGGACTGCACGGCGAGTGTTTCCCGCGGGTTCCAGTTGTAATCGGGACCTCAAAGCCACCGAATAAACTTGCCGGCTGCGACGTAACGGTTCCTCGGGAGCATCTCTGTCGACACACGCGCCGAACACGAGAGTTACATTAGCCTGGGGCCGAGGTACCGATACCGTGTAACACCGGCCAGACCTTTCAGCTTTATTTCGCCAGATTCCCAAGATTTTCCGCTAATATTACCGGAGGAACGTGATAACGGGGGCCCGCTGTTGGACCAGGCGACATTTTTCAAAAGATAGCTACGCGGAGAAAAGTGAGAGTGGTTTCATAAATCGTTGGGAGGTTGTGGCAGCGAAGGAAAGAGTAAAGAGGGAGGAGGAGGAGGAGGCGACTATCCCTGTGTCGTAACTATACGGCCCACTAAAACTCGGCCGTTGCATAATTCCGAACGCGGCGCGAGCTAGGCTACGCTTCGAGAGGGAACTCTTTCTACCATCTCCGTCCTTCTCGGCTTTCAGCAGCCCCGCTTCGTCCCTTTTTTTTCTCTGTTATTCTACCACAGTTCTCCGTTTCTTTGTCCCCTTCTCTGGCTCGTCCGCCGCTTTCCGGCGTGCACGTACTTACATATTGTATGTATTTCCTTGTTCCTTGGCGCGAGCGCGAACCCACGACGAACGACCGAGGAACTCGACGACGTGTACTTTTCCAGATCGTCCTCGCCACCGTTTCTTTTCCAATCTCTTCCCGCATTTTTCCACCGAAGATCGTCCCAATAAAGACTCGGCCTATCTTACGACGGTTAATTAATTCGTCGCGATTCGATAGCGACGACCGTTCGCAGAGTCAATTAGTCGGTTATAAGTCGATACTCGGCTAATTAGTCCGGAGTCAGTTATACTTCACGGTAGCCAGCGTAGCCGGCATGGTAAATTTGCATAGGGTGCATCGTAAGTCATAAACACTTTGCAATTATTACTAGCGCAGCTGTAACGCGGTTGCGTGCTCGACACGGGCCTACGTTTCACGGATAATTCCCGACGCTTTCGGTTACACCTGTTTCACCCGAACCGCTTCGAACGCCGGCAAATTTTTCACCGAGGGACCGAGAATAATCGAAACTCGTTAATTAACGTTCGCCGAGTTCTCTCTTCGCCCCGCGATTCGGCGCGAGCGACTCGGCTAGAGAGTAGGTCAGCTACCGTAACGATCTACATAAGAAGAGGCCTGGCATTGTCTGAAGAGCGAAGCAACCGGTATTCGGTCGCTGAATTTTCTAAACTGAAAATTTGGAAGACGTGAACGAAGAATACGTTGCACCGATCCAGATATACCGAGTGGGATATGCGCGACTCTCTTTGGCAAGGGGTTAAGCTCTCGATCGCATTCCACGCGTCGGTCGACTAATTGCTCGCGAGCAACGATTCCCGTGGCATCGAAGCAGAATTAACGAGCCGAAGAATCCGCGCGATCATCGCCGTTGTCCTTAAACGCTCGCGCACGCCCAATCCGTTTGCGGCAAAAATACTTCTCTCTCGAGAGGGGGAGAGGAAGAAAGAGGAGGTAGCGCTGGCGATGCAGTGGAGGAACGAGCGGCGTCGCGGCTTTCGGCGGTTAGTGGAGTGTCTGAAAGGGAGAGAAGAAGAGGAGGAGAGAGCGGAAAGAAGAAGGAGCAGGAGCGGGCAGAGTGGAGCGAGCGAGCGAGCGAGCATTTTCGCTGGCCTTGACGCAGCGACGGAGGGCGATGCACCTCTCCTGGCGAACACACTGCGAAACCGGGAGCGCGTCGCGAGCGGACGCACACACACGCGCCTCTTTTACTTTCTCATAGACGACACACGCTCGAGGGACGAGCCTGCACACGCTCTGCAAGCCCGCTCCAACCGTCGCGTTCGATTGCTCTCCTCTCTCTCTCTCTCTCTCTCTCTCTCTTTCTCTGGATCTGTGCCGAATTTTCTGCCAACGCTTTTCCTTTCGAACGCCGCCTGGCTGAAACGCAGCTGACATCGAGAAACCTCGACACACCTCCGTGTGTACGAGCGTACATCGTTATTCCTTCGCGCTCTCCTCGTAGTCGTTATCACCGAGAAAATTCTACCTAATTCAAGTCGTTCTTACGTTCGTATTCCAGCTTGGTTCTGGTACATTAACCCCTTACCTTGTAACATCGAGATACTACTGTTGGCACAGATTACATTCGTAACAAAGTCTGTCTCTCGGTAATTCAGAGATCGCAGGTACATTCGAGAGTAGCTACGTACGGAGGATTTCGCTATTTTCCAGCGACCTGGTTGATTTTTCTGAATGAACGAGGTGGAAAAGGAGAGAAGAGAAAATGGAGTCCGGCATGAGGAGAAGAATGGGTTGGTTTCTCGGCGAAAAACAGCATGGTCGATCGGCATGCGATCGTCCAGCTCGCATACGTGCAGGCGTGCCGGCGTGCCGGGGACGGTAGGCCGGAGGGCCCGGTCCAACTCGCGAACGCTCGACACTGACCTCACCCAACGACCGCCGCCGCGCCGCGCCAAGCCGCTCTGCACCCCGTCCCCCACCCTTCCTCTTCCCCACCACGCGATCGTACACTGCCTGCCAAAAGTCGCCCAAGAATTCGCCGCGGCTATACTCGATTCGCGTGTGCTCCGCGGACGCGGCATGCCACAGGTGCGCGTCGTCCCCTTCGAAAGTCAACTTTCTCGAGAATACGACTCCTTCTCCATCTTTTCTCCTACGATACCGAACACGCGGTTTTTTCTACCGACGGCGTCGTTCGCGAAAAATTCAATCACCCGGCCTACCAGTTCTCCGATCAATTGATCGTTTAAACAGCCGATTGTCGTAGGTCGGGGACGAATCCGACGCGGGAATAGGCGGGGAACGAGGAGAACGGTTGAAAATCGTTAACGATTTAACAATTCGGAAAAGAGAGCAGAGTGTTCCCTCGACGAGGCAAAAGGAGCATCGAAGGCAAGGCAGAAACCGCAATTCTTTTCTTTCGCCTGCTTCCAGCTTCGTGGCCACGGTGCAATGCACCGTGAACGGGGCACATGGACTGGCGGGCATAACCGCGAACGAGCCAACCCAGGCGAAAGCCCGAACGACTCGACGAAATGACGAGAGAAACGAGCGGCTCGTCTCTTCGGAGCTAAGAAGAAACACACGGCGGAGAAGGTTGAGGAGAGGAGAGGAGAGAAAGAAGAAAGGGAGGGGCTGGAGGCTGACGGACTGGATCCATGGGACTGGCTCGGCGATTTCGGCCCGCGGGAATGCGAGCCAAGGAACGGGGACGGAGGATAGGTCAGGACTTGCTTTATGGACTTGGCGGTCCTCCCCTCCTCGCTCCTCTCGCCACCTTTCCGGCCCCGTTGCCCCCTTAGTCCCTTTCTTTGCGATCGTTGCCCGCGCGTATACACGCGTCTTGTTATTAAGCCCGGTGCCTACGGTCGTTCCAGTCAGAGCTTGGATCGCTCCAACCCACCGAGCTCCGTTCCCTAGCCTCTTCCTCCTCCTCACCACGCCGCTCCTCCCTTATCGACGAAACGTGATCGAACTGCACGGATTCGAAAAGTTTCGCGCAGCGCCTGGAGCGTCGCGAAAAATTTCACCCGGGAAAAATGGCCAGCCTGGTCGAAGCGGCTGGCTCGCTCTCTCGCTCGCTCGCTCGCTCGCTCGCTCGAGTCACGAACCAGTGACTCGCGAAACGAAGTCGATGAATAGGAGCGTTGATAATTACCGAGCATGGGCGTTCGCATCGGGACAAAAGCCTCTTTTGTTCTTTAATACTTTTGCAAAGCAAATACAACGCCGTGTAGGTTCGGCCCGCAGACTCGATTTATCCACTACTCTCTCTCTGCTCTGTTCCCCATCACTGTCGATCGTTGCTCGATGGATCGGTGATCTGCGCGGACGTTGCGATACATAAAGCGACGTGCAAAAAGGGACACTAGGATCTCGTTCCCATCGTCCACATAAGACACCACTTGAACCGTGTCTACTGTGCCGCGTCTACGAAAGCGTCTTCGAGATTAGCCCAGTTTCGGTGGTTATCGAGCCTGGCGGTAATTCAATTTCAACGTTCCGACCTCGGGGAAAGTTCTCTCTTTGTCGAAAGCGCGACGGAGGCGGCATTCTCGGAATGGATTCATGGTCGGTGCCGGTGCCAATTTGCACGACCTTGCGCCGAGTTGGCGGTCAGTTTGGCCACCCAATGGGGAGACGCGGCGTCCACCGGATCGTTTTAGCCAACCGCCTGAAGGGTGCACCTGAATTAGTTAGTGCTGTCTCCAATCTAAACAATTCTTTCCTCTCGAACGTACGAGAAAATCACGCAAAATTTCCTTCGTCTCGTATACGCGGTAACGAAGCTTAAGGGGGTGTAAAGTGTCGTTGGTAGAGTAAAAATTGAGGCGGCAAATCGCATCCGAGAGAAACGTGTCGTCCGTACGGACGTACGTAGGTGGTTGTTCGCGGAATGCTGGCCGTAACTGGCGCAGTAGGTAGGCAGCGATAAATAAATAATCCCGATCGAACTCTCACAGGCTGGCGATAAAGTGGCTCGCGTGTACGCTCGTTTTCGAGACGACTAGCCGAGCAACGACGCACCTACATACCTCCGTGTCCACGCGCGAATTCGACTGTAACAGATGCGCTTTAATCGCGGCAATTACGCTCGCCGCGGCCGCTCTTCTCATCCGCCGCTCATCGTTACAAATATTACTCGCCGTAGGATGAACCGCGACCGGCTGATTTCTCGCGTTTCAACGCGCCGCCCGCGAATCAATTACGCAGCAGAATCGCGCGATTTTATCTGGCCAAGAGCCGTACGTTCTGCTTCTAAACGGCGCGGCTAGAGGGTGGCGAAAGAAGAGATAAACGATGTAACAGCGGGGAAATTCGGAGGAAATCGATGGTGGCGACGAGGGGCGATAAGCGATCGGTGTGCTGGCTGGCGCAATTAATAAACGGACGGCGGAGGCGTCCAAGGTGTTTATTTGCCGCGGGAAAATAAACGGTGAAAATGACACGACTCCGAGTGGAAATAAAAGTTTGACGCTACGTCGGGTAATAGTGGTTTTTACTTTTGACACGAGACGAACGGGAGGATAAAAGCTGATCGAATGGACGTTTGGCATTGACCCTGACGAGACGAAGCGGAGAATTCGCGAGGAGAACGGGGACTGCTTAAAATTGTAAAGCCGGTTAGCGTGAAGCGTAACCCGGCGTAATCGCGTTGGTCGTTTCGATTAATTATTTGCAGGCCACGCGGCCTAATTCGTCGGCCCTATTCCGAACGAGTGGCGCGCGCTCATCACCGCTTGCCAGCCGCGAGTAATTTAAACAGCTATTAGGCCAACCGATCCATTACGGCCGCGAGACGCGCTTCATCGAGTATTACGCGTTACTGTTTTTCACCCTGGGCCACCTTCTTCGTTACGGATTCGATCGGGGGACGGGAAAAGAAAAGAACCGATCGATCGGTAAACGGTAACTAATTTTTAATCCCCTTCCGCGAATTACGACAGCGAAACGGGGAAAAATCGCGTTGGGAGAAACAAAAGGGCCTCTCTGGGCAAGAATGCACGGAGCAAAGAACGGAACAGCGCGGAAAGCAGAGAGAGAGAGAGAGAGGAGAGAAATCAGGGCGGCGAGCTATTGTTACTTAGTTAATTTCAAGCTGTACTTCGAAGAGGTAAAACTGCGCTCTCTCGCATAATGCCCGTGTGTAGCCCGAGTGCGCTTATTGTTTGAACCGATGCCCACCGGGGTCCGTTTATAAATCCAGCATGTGTTCGCTTAATCCGCGCGTGCACACGCTCCTCGGCTTAGGGCCGTGTGTAGCGTGCGTGAGCTGCCACGCGAGCGCGCCCCGCTGCCCAAACAATGCGCGTTTCGCCGCGAATACGCGGATTTATCGACGATACAGAGACAATGCGAGCGAGCGAGAGAGGAGAGATTGCGACCAGCTAGACAGGATAGCATCGGACCGCTTTGAATTCCGCCGCGAAAACCTCTTAACTTTCGGCATTGTCTCGCGGGGATAATGTCTTCTCTGACGATATCCATTTCTCGGAATTACCGATTACGGGAACGAGGTTGGACGATTACGCCGTTTCCCGGACGAAAAGGAAGAGTTTAAAGGAACGCGGCGGTGTCTTCGGCTTAGCCGACGCTTTTTGCGAAACTATGTTACGGGGGGCAGCGTGTGCGGAAGCTCGGTGCTACAACCTAAGTATACATATGCTCTGGCGTACCACACTCGATCGATCCTTTCGCTGGATAATTTCCAGTGTGACGATCAAGGAGCCGACGCCAGCGTTATTTAAACGCCAACGCGTGAAGCGAGATGAACCGTTGCTTCTCCACGTAACACGCGTAATTAAAGACGTCTATTGTCGCGTTAGCCCTTTAATCGCTGGCTACATACGCGTCTTTTCAGCCACGTTTTTTTTTTCCCCCTCGCTACGACGCTTTTCGTCCTTGCTCGGACGGACGGACGGACGGACGGACCTTCGTCGTCGTTTGAACACACATTTATCGTTCGTCCAATTTTCCACGCGATAATTATGGTTAACGCGGAGAAGCTAATGGTCGGCC
>NW_017101026.1:685496-691988 GCF_001263275.1 Habropoda laboriosa
GTTTGGTAAGAGACGAGCGGGCAGGTCTTGCAGCAAAACCGAGCGCGGAGACGAGCGCGGAGACGAGCGCGAAAAATACGTCGAAGGTCCTCGTCGATTCACGGCAGAGTTCGAGGTCGGACCTTGGCTACCTACCGAATACTCTGGCTGGATGACTGGAGGCCCGCCCCCGACCTTCGCCGCGGCTCCAGCTAACGACGGCCTCGATTCGTTTTATTAACATTTCGCTTCGGCAAACATTCGGCCCGAGGGACCCGACCTACCTCGAGGTTACCGCTGCGCACCGTGGTGGGGACACTAAATGCTTCCAGTCGAAACACTCGCGATGGAAGACATGGCACATGGTGAACGTCGAGTGGAACAACTTGATAGCTTGTTTCGCAATTAAGGCGCCTACGGACGAGTTCGCCCGGACGCAAACTCCGCGAACGCGTTTCAGATCCCCTGAAAACTTCTCCGGGAACAACTTTCCCCGTAACAGTCTAGCTAGCAGCGGAGTGGAACAGTCGTAAAATCAAATGCTACTGCGTGGAAGGTTTAACGCGTGACTCCTCGCGGGATTAGCGCTTTATTAGCGGGCCAGTTTCGCAACGGGATATAAGCGTTATCAAGCCCTCTACTACCGAGAGACATTCCTACATTTTTTTTTCTTCTATCCACGCGTATTTACCTAGGTAGGTATGTATAGTACACATGTACATCGTTAGGAGCGTCTCCGCGAAATGGAAATTTCCACGAAATACATTTGCCGGACGAATAGTCGAGCCGAAACTCGGTTTTTCGATGATATCCACATGGCGTGGAGTGGCGTTTCAACGTGTCAAACGTATGGAACGAAATTCTGCCGCCTAACAGAGGCCAGGGTGGTGCGTCATCGGTTCAAGTCGAATCACCGAGCGGTCATTGCACCGTCGGTAGCTCTGTCAATGAAGCGGGCCGAGTGCTCGCTCTAATTTCGATCAATTAATAAAAGACTGAGGCTGGCCGGCCAGGAAGGGCCGGGCTTCGTCTCCGTTCGCCTGGAATTAAGCATATTTACGGGAGAGGAGAGTCGCTCCGCTCTCGACCCTTCCTCCGACCGCGTCTCCTAGATACGCGTCCGCGTCTCTACGGAGAGATACATCTGAAGCGGAGCGGAATCGCGAACAAAGCCGGTGGAAAAGATGCGTGCACGAGAGAGGTACACGGGATCCAGCGTTAACGATCGGGGAGAAAATGTAGGTTTTCCTTGAGAGAAACCAAAGGTTTTCGTTTTTCCGCGAGGCTCGAGGAGGAGGAGGAGGAGGAGGAGGAGGAGGTGGCGGAGCGGCGGAAAAATAGCGCGCGCGCAAGAAGGTGGAAAAGAAAGGGAGGAAGTCGCGGCGATTCGTATGAAACGCCGATAACTCCTGTTATCGATCGCTGCGCCGGATGCAGGTTTATAAGCCTTTCAGATTACGCGGTCCCCTCGACGGTGCATCGAATGCACCGCACCGGCCTTCCCCCTCCTCTCTCTGCACGCCTCTGCTCGCCGCTGCTCGCCTCTGCTCGCCTCTGCTCGCCTCTCTGCCCCAGCCCGTTACGTTCCCTGCCACGAGACCCTTCTGCGCGATTTATCAACCTCGCCCTGCTCACCACCCCTCCCAAACTCCCCTTTCCCCCGTGTCCCGCGCCGCTTGGTCCGCGCTGCACCGCTGCAGTTTTGCAATTTCAACCTCATTTTTGCGCATCGCTATCGCGCGTCGAGCAAACACGATAAAGCGAGCGACTTTATCAGGTAACGGGCCGCTTATCGGCGCGCGCTTTATTTTTTCAGGCCGCTCAGGCATTTTCGCAAGAATCCACGCGCCGCGCTACCTTCTCTCACCTCGGCTTTGCGAAAAAAATAAAGCCTCTGTCGCAATTCCTTCCTTCTACATCTTGCTCTCTCTCCCCCTTACTCCGTCTGCTGACTGACTTTACCGTTGTTTTCTTTCGAGAATTAGCGACGACTCGATGGGCAATTGTAGGTGGATCGTACGTAGCATTTACGAGTGAAAGTGGCTCTCTGTTCACCGACAAACCTGAAATTTCGTACGCGGTTCGTTATTCGCTCCGGCTTCCGCGTACCATTTCCGGTGGTTTACCGAATCAACACCGTTCAGCTAACTTACGAACAGCGTTTCACGTTCTTTCGAAAGAAAGTTAAGCAGACAGTTGAAAGAAAGGGTTAAGCTAAAGCGGCGAACTTGATCCATTTTTCGCGGCTGGTACGAGGCGACGCGGCGGTCCGCGGAACGGTTTCTTAATAGTAATCGGTAGCGTACTCGCGCGGCGGAGATAGCGTGACGTTAATTCATTCATAAATAACGGGCGAGTACCGGTAACCGAGCGAGTAGCGGCTAAACTATCGCAAAAATGTAATTCACCTCGGCTTACATAGAGAGAGGAAGTTCCGAGCGAACAATTCTCCTCTCGAATCTGCCAACGTATTTCGTAGACGGAGGAGAGAGAGAGAGAGAGAGAGAGAGAGAGAGAGAGGGGTGATAACTGGGCGACGTCGAATCTGCAACGATTTCTTTTTACACTCGGTTTTCAATTCGCGGAACCTCGAGCGTCAACCTACCGCATACATACACCTAGGTATGTATATAAATATAGAAGCCGGTATCAGAGTGAGCGGAGATCGAGTAGAGGGACAAAGCGAGCACGGGAGGGCTGGGTGCCGCGAGTTAATTAGAGCGAAGAACGCCGTCTTTCCGGCGACGGTCGCGATTCAAAAGGTTCGTCGACGTCCCGACGCCTCTTCCTTCCTCCCGCGAATCGTTGCGTCGTCACCGCGGACAGCGGCGGCGGGGCGAGGTGCGGTGCGGTGGCGGTCTCATGAAAACTTGGGCTTTACGTAACAAGATGGACGCGCCAGTTTCCGTGTGCCTTTCACGCGGCAAGGCCACAGAAGCACGCCGAGTCGCCGTGGGATCGTAAGGGCGCGTTTACACGCGTTCGATTCCGCGTGTACGTGCCCCTACGTGGCCGTTACGCGATAGTGTGCCTCTCTATGCGCTGGATATGTACGCGATGCAAAATGCTACACGTAGGTAGCTGCAGCCAGTGTCTCCCAACCTCTATCGGCTCTCCTCTCTACCTTTTATCTCTCTTTCCGATCGTTTCGCTGATATTCCACGTAAATCGCGCGGGTCTCTGAACGCGACAGCTTTCGAAAACGACGAATTAAAAATATTCGGGAGAAGGAAAAGGAATAGAAACGGATTAGAATGCTCGGATCGCGAAGGTAGAGGTGTACAGGTGTGAAGGTGATGATGGTTGGGAGAAAAATCGCGGGGAAAAGACATTGGGAAACGCTGGTTGCGCCGATCTCCGTCGACTTTGCGAGCCGAGACCATGAACCGATCGTGGGAGTCTGCAGCTGAGCGTTAGACGCACGCCGAACCGAAGAAATATCTTCTCTCCTCTCTCGTTTTCTTTTTAATCGATCGTCTTGGACACGACTGCCACCTAGCGAATCGAGCGTCTCAGCGAACATTGCGAAAGCCGAGGCAGAAGTTTAAATCTTCGTCGGACTGGAAAAATAACGACGATACTGTTACGTCGTTTGAATACCTAGGTATATTACGAACGAAACGAGTTGCCGTTACCCTCGATTCGAGACCGCACCAGCCAGCGCGCGCATATGCATACATTGTTACCTCGCTTCTTTCCGTAAAGGCAATTAATTCGTGTTTTATTTATGTCTAATTTACCATTCTAATCGCGCCACCATATGCGCTGGAGAGAGAAAAAAAAAAGGAAGAAAAAAACGCCGGTAATTGAACAGCGGCGAAGAAAGGAACGAGTCCGTGGAACGGGGCTGCGAATCGACGCTGATTTCTTCGGCCACTTCTCAAGCTACCTTGAAAGATCCCCGCGCGACTCAGGTACGATCCTTTGACTTTTGGTTCGGCCGCTGATTGCCTCGCGGAGCGAATGAACGCCTCTTACTTTCCTACCGATCGCACGGCACGGCACGCCGCGCCGCGCCGCGCCGCGCCGTTTCCATTCACGTTTCCATTCACCGGCTGTCAGAAGTTACGACCGACCGACCGACCGACTCTTTCAGTGTCGATTACATTATCCACGTTTAAAAGCGCCGTTTACTACTCACCGCTCCTACCTCCACGTCTCTCGTCTCCTTCGTTTCTTCCGTCGTTGTTCGCCGCCTAATCTGCACCTCGTTTCGCCAATTATATCCCGCGGGCTTGGAAATTTTTCCGAAACTCGAGAGGAGAAAAACAGAGAAAGAAGTTACTTTTGGATTATCCGCGGGATAGAGATAGGAGACCTTTCTCTCGACGCTAACACGGCCACGACGAGCCGTGCCAGCCGGGATTTAGCCTTCGACGGTGATTTTTACGATCGATCGAGAGGAATGTCGGCTCGGCTCGGCTTGGCGCTCGAAGGGGTCGATCGAGAACGCTCGGTGGCCCACGCGCGGCCAGGGCCCACGTGGCTTGCCCAACTTCTCCGCGGAAACGGACGTTTTCGCCGAGGAAATCGTCGCTCGTTTCTTGCCTCGGAGGAACGGATACGTGGCACGCATCCTCGGTGCGTGCGTGCCATCTGTCGCTCCATGTGCCGTTTGCCGAAGGGGAAAGCTCGGTAACTCGGATTCGACGAGTGATCTCGAGTAGCGAAAGATTTGCCGAAAGGAAAGTTGAAAAAATCGGGAAAAGAAGCTGGAGAAGGCCGGCGTTCTATCGAGAGGGGAGGACTAATTGCAAGCGGCGCGCGGAGAACAATCGGCGACGATTCGACTGGTTTTCACGATTCTCGAGTTCCTTAGCCGTGTCGTGGGAATCGCGCGTGTCCTCGGTTCCTTTCCAGTCGAACAATACCGGTTACGAAAGCCCCTGCGATTTTTCATCGCGATCGCGAGACGAGACGGACGCCCGTGTCTGTTTGTCGAAAGAAAGGCTTTCCTCTTACGACGACTGACCGAGTTCGCGAACGGCTCGAGGCGGAGTTATCGGTCGCGGGGTTATTTTTAGCCCGTTCATTTCGATCGGGCCGCGATTTTTTCTCCATAGAGAGCTGCCAGAGATAATGGCGTAATCGTGTTGCACGTGACAAGTCGGGTCAGCGGCCTCCAGCAGAGCGGTGTGTTCTCCTTACTTACCGGCCACAGATCTCCCCCTTTTTCCCGAGCAACGCTCGGTGACGTCTCGCAAAAAAGGTGGGCCTCGAGTTTGAATTATTATCGTCCTCGCCGTCGTCGTCTGACGCTGCTGCATTCCAACACGTGTCCCAAACATGTCGTCCGCCGCGGCGACGTCCAGGCACCCCGCGTGCAGATCGTTCGATGCACCCGGTGCAACGCGCATATCGGTTATCGGCGCATCTTGCGCGATTCTCTGGCCGACTTCAAACAAATCGAGCGTAGATAGGGAAACCACCATTTCGAGATACGTACCGTCTTCGCTCTCAACCCTCGAACGGCGCGGAGGAACGGGTCCGATTTTCACCGGGGAACTAGTCTCGTTGGAAGCAACGAGGGAGGAAAGCTGACAGGGAGGCGGCGGGCGAATCGCCGGCTGTCGCTCGAACCCGCGCAATTTTTATCTCGCCGCGAAATGGAAACGCCACCGGGCATTTCGCGCACCCCGTATCAAGTAGTACAAGGGAACCGTTGTATCGCTCGGGGAGGGAGAGAGGGCCGGAACGGGAAGGGAAAAGCCCCTTCGTCGGTCTCCGCGAACCGAGAACTCGGGCCAAGTGCGTGCAGAAAAATTCCCTCGCGTATCGCGTGGTTCGCGGCTGGTAAACTCGCCCGCGCCTGATCGTTGCACCGAACGGCAGAGAAGTTGGTAAAAATATGCGGAGCAAAGTTTAGGAAAAATCGAAGCTCGAGATATTGGAGCGCCTGAAATTTATCTCGGTACGAAGCGCCTGACCTTCTGGCCCGACCGAGCGTCGTTTCGTGCGTCGCGAGCGACCTTACGAACCCGACGTTTTAGCCGTTCCAGCGTAAGAAGAATGCCGTTAGTCAGAGGAGAGCTCGATTGGTTCGCACCCGAAACGCGATAATGCCTTTGTACGCTCGTTAAAGTCCGAGATAAGGGGGGACTGCGACGGAATTGGTCGCGTCACCGGACGATTTCGCGTGTTTTTCCTGTTATCGCGGATTTTTCCGCCGTTCGAAATATTTCCCCCGCCGCGATAAGGGACGTGGCTCGATTTCACACGTATACTACGCGCTTTCGTATCGAGCGTCGAATCGCGTTCTACCTAATACCAGAGAGAGAAACGTTCGAGAAGAACGGTATCGACGGTTCGTTTATCGCGGCGTCTTACGAAAAGCTGAGCGGCACCGATTTTTCCCGACGCGACCACTCGATTGGTTCGATCGACCCGGCCCGCCGTCATCCGGAAAAAATAAGCGACGTGTCGACTGCGCAACGATAACGCGGCCCTCGCAAACAAACTCGTTCAAGGCCAGGGTTCGAGAGTGCTTCGAATATTTTTCACGATTCGCCAACT
>NW_017101026.1:692118-699620 GCF_001263275.1 Habropoda laboriosa
TAGAACGAATTTCGTTCGTAGTCCGCTGCCACTTGCCAACTTTCTTGCTATTCGCTTTTTCCAATCGTCCGCTCGATTTTCCAATCGAGGCTGACTGTTGCGGGCGAAAATCTGCCGCGGCAGGTAGGCCAGATCGTAGCCGATTCGTTTGTTCTCGAGCGATACTTTGGACGGATTTGCCGGCACCCACACAGACATTTTCGCGAGCGCGCAATGGACATTTTCAGATAGCGCAATTATTTCGATAAGGCTTATCGCGAACGAACGAGCGGCCCTCCCGCGTCACGCCAACACCACGTACAGCCAAGATAAAGCTTGTTTTCAACGAATTAATCTTTTTCCTTCGTGGTTGAGTCGGCGACGCTGCGAGAAAAATCCCTATCTATAGGTAGAAGTACATATATACTCCCCGTTCTCTTCTCGGCGACTGTATCGCGACGCCGCTTTTCGCCATCGATTTCTTTCGCCGATCGCACGCGCGCGCCAGGAATTGAAATTCTACGGGCAGAGGCGACGAGGAGGAAGACGACGCGGCGAGTAATTCGTACGCGGGACTCATTGTACGACGGGCATTCTTAAGAACTCATCAGCGTTTTATTGTCGCGACACGCGGGGCCCCTCGCTGAATTTATCGCGGACGTTCGTTAACGCGACAAAGGAGAGGACGGTCCTTTCGCGGAAACCGAGTTGGCTAGGAGGAAACGTTCGTTCTAGGGGGGGATTATCAATGTCCCTGTTCACACGTCGGCAGACGATTTTCCTTAAAAACTCTGTTTGTTGCCAGGCGACTTACCAGTACCTACCTACGTGGTTTTCATTCACGCGTAACGCGCGAGTTAAAAAAAATCACACTTTACCGTTTTCTCAACTACCTACTTTCCACCCAGTTCCCTCGGATATTCCTTTTTACGGGAGGAAGGCCTTATCTGAAAGGTCGAAGAGGAATCTCGCGAGGACGATCCCGGTGCTGGCTGGCTCTCCTCCCTCTCTGTCGGAACGGCGTTATTTTCACAAATTACTTCGATTACAATATAATTCCTATAGAAGAGGGAAATATTAACGGAATCGCGCTCCGGAATACACATAAGTGAGAAATCGCGGGGCGCGAGAATAAGCGAAGGAACTCCGGCTCGTACAAAGCGCCTAACGCATACGTAACGCGGGGCCGGGCAACGTCTCATTTGCTGCCAGTTCAAGACTTTCTCATTGCGGGGTGCTTTTATTAGCGGGTTTCCTTTCCTCTTTCCGCGTTCCTCGCTCACTCCACACTCGCCGCGTTTACGTTTTCCTCCGTCGAGGAGCTCGCCCTCGCATCCGCCGTAGCGAAAACCGCCTCCCTCTTCCTTCTCGCCTATCTGCGATCTCAGTTGGCCGATCCGCCGCCGAAGGGTCGAGGGACAACGCGAACGCGTTAATTACAGAGAGAACGTTAGCTTTAACGCTCCCTTAAAGCGCGAGTTTCACGTAGCGTAAAGGAATGCGCTGGCAACCGTTCGTTACGATTTACGTAATTTATTTGGTGTACGCGAAGGTAACGCGGAAAAATGCTATCGGAATTAATTTAATTAACGGACAGCCTCCGTGGTCTTCTCCGGGGAGCCATCCGGCAGTTCTCGCCGGAGAGAGAGAACACGACGGACGGACGCGCGGAGACTGAGCAATCCTTGCCAAGATTCCGGACCGCTGCGCCCCACCGACACCCCACACATCCACCTCTAATTGAAACTTCAAAAACAATGCCACCGCGAAATTTCCGTCCCCTTCCGGTTAAACCTTGCTAAACTACAACTTCCTCCTCCGCATTCCCCGATAATTTCGTCCATCTCGTTTTCCAGGATTAACGCGAGAGTGGAACCTCTCGAGAGAGGAAAGAGAGAGGCGGAGTGGAGCGTTATTAAATCGCCAAAGACGATATCTGTGTGCGTTGCGGGGACAAAGCAGCAGCGCGGAGGAAAAAGCAGCGGGAAGGGAGAAATAGAAAGAGAGAGAGTTTGGTGGAGGGCGGAAGCGCGCCCAGAGCGGTGCGTCTTCGGTGCGGCTAGTTCAATTTACCGGCGATCCCCCGTCTCCTTTGCTCGGTCTTTCTCTTACCGGTGGCTTTTGAGGGCGAGCGGTTCGTGGCACCGTGGAGGAGTTTCATGGGCGTAATAGGGAAGGGTGCCCAGGGGGGTTCTGTCCATCCTTTGTATCGTCGAGCAATCACGACCTACCCCACGAGTACATATACGCGAATATATATCCTCTCCTTTTCCGCTCTCCTGGCCTCCCCTCGCGAACCGGCCCGAGCACACCCCGCGCACACCCCGCGCACCGCTTCCACCCACCGACGCTGCACCCATATCACCCTACTACCACCCACGTCATTTCGCGCTCTGTGGGGTTGCAAATGCATCCGCGATGACTGCCGTATACTCCCGGAATGACTGATGAACTGCAACAGCGTTCCTTCTGCCTTATAGGCGTGTACAGGACGTTTCAATTACGCGCCAGGCGACCTCTCTCTCTTTTTCCCTCTTCCCTCCGCCTACGCTCCAGCCTGTTCTCTTTTTCTTTTTTTTTTCATATTTCGCGTCTTCCTCGCGTTTCCTCCGTTTACACGGCGATGAACGACGAGAGACCGAGACGGAGACAAGAGTGGCCGATGACGAGGCCAAAGAGAAAGAGAGGGCGCGGCCGGGCAGGCAGAAAAGCGAAGCCGGCACGAGGAATTTATTATGTCCTCGGGCGAACTGCCCCCTCGGTACAATATGTTACAAGTACGGGCAAATGAAAAAAAAAGAAGGACGAGAGGTATGCGCTCGTGGGTAATTAGATAAAGCTTGCGACCGCGCGTACGCGTCCCGACAAACGCGTAAAGCTCGACAGCGCCGCCATCGCCACCGACGACAGCCCGCGGATTATCCATGCCCCGACGCACCAAAACTTCGTTAACTCGGTCAATTTTTTAGCTAATTAACCGTGCTATCCTGTGTATCCTGTCACCTTTAGGACGTTGCACTAGTCGCGCCTCGGCGACGTTTATCGACGGCATCCGAATTATTTTTCATCAACTCCTCTACCGATCAGCTTCTCGCAACCGAGATATTTCTTTCGCGATTCTTCGAGAATCGAAGCGTTCCGGAGGTTTCTGGAAAATTCTCCGTTTGCCACGCAACGGTTTCGCACACCTGCCGCCGACTCGCCCTTGAACGAGGCAGAATTATTATCGCAGGCTTGGGTATTAACTCGACGAGCAATGGACGTATATACACGTATAATATATACGCGGGGCGAGAGGTGATCGGTAACGGTCGCGCACCATTACGATATCTGAAAGACGGTTCGGCTGCGCGAGCGTGATCGGGATCGGGCAGAAATCTATCAAATTCACGGTGCGACATCGGAAAACGACGCGAAACCAGTTTGGTCGGTTCGAATGACCGGGTTGGTTCGAGCGGTAGAAGCGGTAAGGGGATCACCGGAGGGAGAAAAAGAAAGGAGAGAAGCGAGGGCTTCGAATGGGCAGAAGGTACTGACCTACACCGTCGCGTCGCGTCGCTTCGGACCGATATCACGTTGTTCCAATATCCTACTCTGTAATTTCAACGCACAACAGAGAGCACATAGGCACTTACCTATCTAAGATGCTGCAGCAAGGAGAAAAAGAAAATAAAGAATGTCATTAATCTCCAGGAATTTTTACGTGGATACAGATCGTAATTATCGCTGGGAAGAGGGACACGCCGTTTTCCCCGTGCAGGATGCGGTACGTCACGGCCTATCATTTCTCTAATCGTCGAGCACAGCAGCTGTGAAAAACGAAATCGACGAGACTCCGTCGCCGATTCCAAAATTTCCGGTGCCACCGGTGCCAGCCTGGATGGAACGCGGTCTAAGGCACCGGTGTACACGGTCACGTACATACGTGCGCGGAAACGGGTTTGAAATCATTGAGAACGGCAACTCGGGCTCGGTCGACGGTGGACAAAAAGTAGGAGCTCACGCACGGCTGCTGTTCGTCGGCCGTGATGAGAAGACAGCCGATGGAAATAAAGAAGACGAGGGACCGGATCGGAGGGGGGGTTGGACGATCGCGTAAAAAAAATTTTGTCCACGCGAGACGAGCGCGTGTCGCGTGGGAACACCCATTTTCTACACGAACGGTTCCTTCGGAGAGAGACAGCGCTCGTTTCTTTTTTCTCTCCCCTCGTGGGTCGTGCCCTCCACCTATTTTTGCCCCTAGGGTCACTCTCTCGAACGCGGCACCGTTTTTTCGGTGTCGAATTGCACGTTTTTCTCCCCTCTAAGTTAACCTGGACACGGTGTTCTTGTATTTCTTTTTTTTTCCTCTCTCTGCTCGCCTCGGCGTCGAATTGCCTCTTCCTTTTACCACCGCGACCGCTGCTAGTCGCCGAGACTCCTTTAGGCAGCGTTTCCAAAAGAGAACGTAAGTATCGTACCGCGGCGAGCGTTTTCCGATCGGAGACTGATTCATTTTGAGAAAAAGGCACGGGAGGAGGAGGGGAGGGTACGCGTCCCTGTCGCGTTCTCACGGCGACGTCCGTTAATGGCGGCATTATAAACCGTTCCTCGCGTGCATCGGTAAAGAGGTTGAGCGCGAGGAGGGGAACTCGCGCCGCGCTCCGGTGTGCGGCAGGGGAGGCGGGTGCCCGATCAGCGGAGATGCATGCGAAAAAAGGTGAAATTACGTAAACATCTTGCAAACGACGATTACCACAGACTGGGACTAGCTCGGCGTTCACCTCTGTTCTCGAAGCGCCTGAAAGAGACCGCTACAGCCTAGCTGCATATGCATAGGTACTTACACACACGCGCGTACCTACATACGTACACACCTGTGAGAGTCGTAGTTAACACACGGGAGTCGCGACCTCTCCCCACACCGCGTTTATTTTTCTATTTGGACCGTTCGTCCGGTAAAAATCGACGAGACGTTTTCGGGACGATCCTCTACTACCTGTTTGTACATTTGGGTATGTACTTACTTAGCTGTAGGAAATAGGATAGTTCGGTGCAGATTCGCGAGGAGAAGGCGAAAGGACGAAGGAGAACGGTTCACGGAGGATCGTAAAGACGGATCGGATACCGCGGAAATTGGACCAATCGTTGCGAAAACGTCGCTGATACACCGAGGTCGGTGGAGTAGTTTGCATGCGATAAATATTAATGCAGCGTGCTCGGCCGCGCAAATATTTGCGATCGACGAGCGCGTTAGGATCGCGATAATTTGTCTAATGAACGCGCGGCGATCGATTCGCGTCGCGAAATTTCACCGGGAGGAGGCGGACTGGAAGGAAGCGAGAGGAATCGCCGCCTAACACCGACTTTTTGTCATTCCGCGAGAACCTTGTCTACGAGATACGCATATTTATCGACAAGGAAGTAATTCGATCGATGATCACTCGCCCTGGTAAAAAGTGCATCGCAGTATCTTGTTTGCGAGTATCGTCGTCGATTCGCTAATTAGAAACGGGCGTTGCGAACGAGATTTTTCACTGGGAAAATTCGCTTTTTCCCCGCGTCGCGCCAGTAACTCGTTATTACGTCGCGTTTACCTGGTTTTTAGCGAGGCCCCTATGGCCGGAGTGGCCATTTTGAGGCGGCCATTCGGCGCCACGTCCCAATTTCCTGTGCGTCTTTTTCGGTGGCGCATCGTGGCCCGGCCGGTTTAGAAAGGGGAACTGGTTGCCGGCTGTCGTGTGCCGATTGGTCGCCTAAATCCACGGCCATGTTTAGCCGCCCGGGCCCCTCCTGTTTAGAAGGGCCTGACGTCATCTACACGCCAGCTATTCGAAGGCCACGCGTCGCGAAGCGCCGTGAATGACGCCGCGTCTCTTGGATCGATTTTCCCAGCAAAAACGTTCATTAATCCGCACCGTTCCCCCGTCTAACGAAAAAACCACCTGCCGATTGCGTAGCTCGTCGCAGGCTCGTCTGCAAAAACCAACCAGCCGTCTCTGCCCTCTAGTCGCATTCCTATCCACGCCACGGTTATTTCGATAGTTTACCAAACGGTGATAATTTTCCAGAGACAATAATTCGCCGTGTACCGAACCACTTCGAGCGCCAACGTTTCAAGTGGTCCCTGCCGAGCTGACCATGAATAATCTCTTTGCCTCGCCGTGAAACCTCTTGCTCCGAAAATTTCCTCGACGAAATGATCCGACGACCGAAGCTCGAGAGAGAGAGAGAGAGAGAGAGATATAGAAAAAGCAGGCGAAGGAATTGAATAACTGCTATCGCATAACGGCGATCGAGACGAGTTTCGAGCTCCGCCATTGCTCTAGATAGCCCTGAATTAAATCTGTCCCGTAAACCGTTTTTTCTATTCTTCTAGCGCGTCTAGCTGCGGGAGTGGCACTGCAAACTCGCCATAAGGTCGTGCCACTCCAACACGTTACCTACTACCCAGTCGTATTCGACACGGGCGAAACGTTGAATTGGCGATGATCCGCTGGCAGGCTACAGGGAAAGGCCTACTTGTGCGAGTTTCGAGCCGCGGGATCGGTACCAAACGACGCTGCTGGTTCGGTAAGATTCGCTACCTAGAAACCTACTTATCCGTTCAAGCTGCCACCTACTCTACTCGAGCGACCTTCGACATCGCGGAAGTCCGCCTAATCGTCGGATCGTGTTTGCTCAACGATCCGCCGGACAGACAGATAGGTGTATTAAATCCGGCTGCGTCCTGTTTCGTGGCGGAGCATTTTTTCCCCGGGACCCTCTAATCGCGTATCTAATCGCTGCTAGATATCCGCGACCACGCCATCCTCGATTTAACGTTCGATAGCGAGAACGAAAGATTCCCCTCGCATTGTTCGAAATGTGAGAATCGCACGACGATTGGCGACTGTTATCGATTGGTACAGAGAGAGAGAGAGGAGATCCGAACTTTGACCGTAATATATGCGGAGAGCAATTATTCCGAGTGGTGACTCGCCGACGGGTAAGAAATTGTGCAGCTCACTTTCAAACGTGGCCGGTGGCTTCAAGGTTCTTAAAACCATTGGTAATGCATTCCAATCGGTTGCTCGAAAGATAGAGAGAGGTTCAGAGAGACGGATTTAGCATTAGAATCTACAAGGACAGCGTGAGCGCGAGCGCGGATAGTTGATCGCTGTACGCTGAATCCAGAGAAACGGCGGCAACGACGACCACGACCACGACCGACGACATCGACGTACCGCCTAGAGAGAGAGAGAGAGAGAGAGAGAGAGAGAGAAATACCTTCGCGAGACAAATAAGATTTTATAAAAAGATACCACTGCCTAGAAATACGCACGTCTACGGACGCGGGCAACCGTCTCGTTAGAATTCAACGCTCGCGTTCCCGTAATACGATGAATAATTCCTACGGGCGGAAATTAATTTCGTATTTCCTTTTCTCCGTCTTTTTTCCCTACTTCTTCTTCTTCTTTCTTCTTTATTCATACTCGGGCGAATTTCGTTGCGGTACCCCGATCTGGTACCGATCTGGACCGAAAACACCGAGCGGGGTGCTC
>NW_017101026.1:699659-708828 GCF_001263275.1 Habropoda laboriosa
GGTAGGTAGGTGTAGGTATGGTGTTGGTAGTAAAGCATGCAAATGTAAAACGAGAACCGGTGGGCATTATTTAGCAGAGCGAGGGTTCGAATTACAATTTAAGATTGGCAGCGCGTTCAACCGAATGGAAAGAATTATTCAGCAAGCGCGGACATTGTTTCACACGATAAGCCGCGCGCGGTGTATTTCCCGCGGCTCGGTCGGGCTTCGCGAGCCGGTTAATTATTCGGTTTTCCGCGAGTCGAGTCGGGAGCAAAGACGCGGTTTTCAATAGAACGATCGAGGGTACGAGTGGTTCGGCGGTTTCGAACCGTTCGGGATTCGTGTCCAGTGAATAGTCGGTAAATCGAATTGCCCGGCAGGTGTAAAGGCCACTCTCCGGTATCCATATCCAGTTTGTACGCGCGCTCGTTGCCTCGTCCCGCCTCGCCACGCCACGCGTCTAACGATCTACGACGACGCAGCAGCACGCATTATTCGCGGCTTGTTATTCGCGACGATCGTATTCTAAGCACGTTAGACGAGCTCGCCTAATTCGCGCGACGAAACACTCGATCGCGATTACGATTCATTATCCGCGACCGGTATTGTCTCCCGGGGACGTAATAGCAGACCTTTGTTCTTACTACTTATTGTGAAATTGTAACCAGCCATCGACGATGCACGCTCGAACAAAAAGGTGCAACGATTGTTGTTCGCTCACCGTGCTCTCGCGACCATGTTGTCTCTGTCTCTGGTTCTTCGATCTTCTTTGCCTGCCGCCAGACGTCGTCCAACCGGCGCGCGGCGCGGCGCGGCGTATCGTCGATCTGAAACGAAAGGAGAATGTTTTCTCGTTATCGTGCCGAGCGTTCGTTCCACGTCTCTTGCGAATAAATAAGCGAAAAAGAAGGCCTTGCGCGCATAGAGGAGAACGCGATCTCTAGTTCTAGGTACGAATGTCCGCTTGGAAGACGAGATCCTCCGAGTCGCTGCTGCGGTTTTCGGTCATTTTTATCGCTCATTTTTATCGGTCAGCCAGACGCGGTGATCGATGAGCGCGATCGATCTTGCCTACCTTTTTTACCTACCCTCCTCCGTCGGAGGAGATTGCCGAACGGAACGTAATGGAACCGAGGGAATTTCGTTAGCGACTCGAGACAATCGAGTTCTATCGATCCGAACGGTCTTCTTCTCCGTTGCCTGTCGTCTGTCCCGAGAAAAAAAAAATATATCGGCCAGTGGGCTAGAAAATGCGACGCACCGCTTTCGTTTCGTGGAAAAAGAAACTCGTCCCATCGAAGCGGTTCGCGTTTGACCGATCGCGCGATACACCTTTCCCCCTACCGCTTGATGCTGTAGAACGAGACGAGTACCACGGACGAGGAAACGGAAAAGAAGGAAAAAATGGGAAAAGAGAACGAAATGTGTACCGGGTGGAATGGCCGGTGGATTGGCCAGTGGATTGGCCAGTGGATTGGTCGGCACGCATCGAGCGTCGATTCTCGAGAGGCGATCGTGATTGGTTTCTGGCAGTGGACAGCGATCGAGCGGCAAGTAGTGCGGGAAGCGCAGTCGGTTTCTAAACCGGTCGTCGTAAAAACTTGGCCTGGCCTTCGGGGCGGCCATTTTAGAACGTTCTAACATTTGACGGTCGCGAAGGCCTCGCCGGCCCGCCTAATAAGCGGCCGTTGTTAATCTATTATTCATTACGAACGGAGGAGAGATACTTGGAGCGACATGCAAATCGACCTTAACTGCGACTCGCCTCTATACACCACGCAACGCAACGCAATCTATTTTCCGTTCCCTTTTCTCAAATCGAACACGAGATAAAGCCGAAAGAAGGAAGAAAGTATGCTTCTTCCTTAGCAACGCTTTCATATTCGAAACGGTACCTACTATTGAGGAAGCGAAAGAAAAGGTTGAAACGGGGCATCTTCAGGTTGTCGCAATTAAATCAAACGATGCACTCGAGGTGCACTCGAGCCGTACGAAGGGTATCCTTCAATACTCGCGGAGGACGCGCAAACGGAAGTTAATCCCTGGTCGAGATGAAAGCGGTCGACGCGTCGCCCTAAAGGTATACTACGCGTGTAATACAAAGTCGGTGAACGCCGCGAAGAACTCCAAAGTTCTTTGCCTCTTACCACGCTTCGAAAGAGAATTCGCGTCCCAAAACGTTGCCCTCTCGAGCGTGTCCTTGAAAATGGATTAATTCGGCGGGATGTACGCCACCTTGTTCCTCTTAGTCTTGACGAGTTCGAGGAATTACCCCGCCCACGAGGCACCGAGTTACGATGAAAGGAGCGGAAACGGTGATTCGCAATTACGCGTACAGCGCACTTTACCCTACTCTGGTATCCTCGCACACCCTTATTCCTACCGTTTTATAATCGAGATGCCACTTAACCGGCAAAAACCGAGCTTAATGCGCAATGATCGTCACGTCGCGTAGCGTCGTCTTCCTTCCGCCAGTGCGTTTCGAAAAATCTGTCGTCGGGGAAATTGCCGACGAAGAGAGTGAGGGAGATGATCGACAAACGTCGGTTAGCTGACGATTATCCGCGGCTTTCAGAGATCCGCGCGTACCTACCTACCTAGGTACCTGCATAAGTACGTACCTATATAGCTATAACGTATCGAGCAAATCCGACGATGAGGGGGTTCGATCGGTTAATTAGAACTGTTTGGTGAGAGACGGGGAAGAAATGAATTTAGACGAGTCGTTCTCCGCAGGGATACGCAGAGAGAGAGAGAGAGACAGAGTACAGGGATGATAATAACCGAGCGTCGATTCATAGGCGAGTAGCAGCGTTTTAGCCTAATGGGCATCCTGGCTGGCGGATCGTTTCGACATACAAGTGATTTGCAACGCCGTGGCCGGGATAATAATACTTATATACGAAACCGGTTTTGTTTTCGATTACGTCGCACCGATATCGGGCGCAAGGATTCGAACGATCGATAAGTACACGGTGGCGGAAGAGAAGGATACGAGAGACGGAGGAGGAAGAAGAAGAACGAGTAGAGAGACTTCGAAGAGGGTGGATGACGCGAGAGAGAGAGGGAGGGAGAGATCGAGCGTGAAAAACGATGGACAGAAGGGGAAACCGTAGGGCCCGGTTTTTACTTTGGCCAACCGGTCGACGTTAAAACGTTTTTCGTGGAATCGCGATAAACGGCACCGCGGCTGAAATATCCGATTTAATTGCCGCGAGATTGCGAGAGGAGACAAAGATCGGCACCGGTCGCTCGGTCGCGCTTAATTGCCTTCACCGTATTCTTCGTGGCAGTGAACCCATTTCTCTGGCCATGCGGCGAAAACGAGAGCGTTCCACGGCGTCGCGGATACACTTGTAAACGATCCTGTCCTCGGCGTAAGCCTTTTGTACCGTGGTTGCTCGATGCCCAGCTGCGAGCACCATTTACATATTTACGATACGCATCGGGGCAAGGACGTTCCGCAACGAGTCCCAGGGAAGCCCGAATTCTCCACGCGAGAACATTTCGGAGCGACCCTGACTGCTATCCACGACAAGATCAAATGGCCGTAAGAAACTTTCAAATAATCAATTTAACCCTTCCGCCAGTCGCCACGTTTCGACTAAAGGGTTAACTGCTTCTTTAAAATATCCTTCTTTTTTTCCAGCGAATTCGGTGGTACGATATTCAAACGGTAGAGGTGTATCTACATATATCGAAGGAATTCTCGGAAATGTCGCGAACGAGGAAGAAAGCTTTTCCCTCCCGACCGTAGTTCCTGGACATAAAGCAATCCTGACGAAAAGGAATCGTCGTCGTCGTCGTCGTCGGTAACCGTAGGTGCGAATCGCATGCATCGCTACACGGATCTATAATAAACGGACGTGATCCCGGCCGATTCGAATCCTCGGGGAGGAATCCGAGGAGGAGGTCGTTGCAGGGAACCCGTTAAAATTTCATGACCAACTCGCGCCAGAGAGTCGTAAAAAAAAATTGAATCCATCGATCTCCCGCGGCCATCATGCTTCCTTCTGCGTCCTTCTACAACTCACGTTCGACACTTCATCTAAACGAATCGAGATAAATCCTCGTTTCCCGGTCATTGCCGGATTTCGCGATAACTTTGCTTTCAAATTTTCACACCGCCGCTTCTTCGTCGAGATTTTTCCTTTTTTATTTACTATCCTCTATCTGGAAATTGATCCTCCGGTGGATATTTGAATGGTAGAAAGGCAGAAATTCCTGAGAAGCAGAGAGACGCTGGGCTGGCACCGTGGCCAAAGTATAACGCAAGTAAGGGGGCTCCTGACAGGAAGTCGACGAGGCGCAGCAAGCGATCCGAGACAAAGAGCAGAGGGCCAGCGGTAGAACACGCAGCGGTAAGAGAAGTTGCACGAACGGAGCAGCGTGTACCAGCACCACTACCGTCGTCGTCGTCGTCGTCGTCGTCGTCGTCCAGGTACGAACGAGCCAGTCAGTCGCAGTATTTGGGACAAGGTCAGAAGGTTCTGCGCTCCCCGGCTTCGAGACACCGAGAGCCGCTCTGTGCAGAGAGCTGCACACTGCACTTTCACTTTGCCTCTGCTGCCGCGTGCATTGGCAAATTGCAACTTGGCGGACGATACCTCTGCCTTTTCCGTTTCTGCCTCCAACAACCTCTCTTCTCGAGCTTTTCGATAAATCCCACGCCTCTTGCCGTTTCTCGCAATTTTTCCCGACCGCTGTTTCGGTTTACCTCTACGAGTGGAAAGGCGGGCAAAAATATACGCAGCGTGTATTTTCGCGAAGGAGGCGGGGCCCTGACTCTGAAACGAGTCTCTCGAGAGAGAGAGAGAGGGAGAGGACAAAAGTTTCGTTGGCGATTTGTAAATGGGGCCGTTCGCGGTTATTTGTAAACGGCGGATAACGTAAGCGGTGGCATGCATTCGCATGTAAATCGCACGCGATACACAACGCAACCAGACAACGACACTTGGACGAAACACACGGTGACGCGTGCGTCGATGTAACTTTTTATAACGGAAAATTCGATATTACACGAGTACACACGGCTCCTCCCACCTCGATCCTTCCGCCAAACAAAATCAATTAACCGCGAGCGAAATAAACTGGATATTCTGTCAGAAATATCAACCGAATAAACACGATCGTATTTCGAGTACAAAGACGCGGGGCACAGGCATCATTCAAAAAGCGTGCACGGAAAATTTCATTCCGGGAACGTCGCTTTGTGAAGAAGGGAAAAAAATCCAGGCAACAAAAAGTGTGGCCAACATTTGATAGAAGCGAAAACACGCGAAACTGTAGTTAATTGCCTTGAAAATAGCTAGTTACGAATTTAGTGTCTTTTCCCAAACACTTGCCAAAAATGCGGGACGTAACAAAGTAGGTTCGTTTGTCGCGGCTGAATGAATTTTCGCGAATCAAAGGGGTTAGAAGCGGGTTCTCCGTTTACGGACAGCCATAACTGTCGCACGGACAATCGTTTACGCTTGTCTTCCGAGGAAGAAAAGCTGTATATTTTTACAGGCGACAGCGTCGTCGGGTTATTGCATCGGTTTCGTAATATCGCGTTCCTGTAAGTACGCGTTCATTTGCAACTTAACGGCTCGTTACAGCATACATCGCGTTCAATTCACCGAGATTTCATTCTGTCCGGTTTCAGTGGCGCGGCAAATTTCCCAAAGGCGAAACACATCCAGAGAGAAAGAGAGCCGCGTCGTTGCCGCCGTTTTATATTTGCAATGCTAACCAAAGTGTTTTCGTTCAATTTGCATGAAGCGAGCGCGAGCGCGCGCAAATCGCGATACGTTTCAGATACGAAGTGATGTCGATTAATGCGTGAGCCGCTCGGTATTAAGAAATACCCTTCGTTAACCTTTATTAGCCAGGCGATACCGTTAACAGCAACGCTGTTCCGCGAGCCGTAGGAAACTGGTAACGAGCGATCCGATTCGACGCGCTCGAAAAATACTAACTGCACCACCGACCTCGCGGTTCTATTTAGTCGGTAACTTTTCAAGAGCGACGGGTTAGGAGAAGTGGTCTAAAATGGTTTACGAGACGAGAAGTGAAATATGAAATATTCCAAGATACGTATAGGTGTACGGAGAAAGACTTTGTTTAGGCGATCGAAGAGGCGCGGAAAAATTTCAAGCGACTCGTTTCGAACTCGGTTGGGACTCGGGCGAAACGAGAGAGAGAGAGAGAGAGAGAGAGAGAGAGTGATAGGAAGGAGGAGAGAAGAGAGGTGAAGAGAGGAGAGCGGAAGCAAGAGAGAAAGAGAACACGCGGTTGCTGTCCAGCAACGGGTCCGACACAATGGGCATTGAAAACAGAAAATAAGCGGCATTGTTCGCCGCTTTTCAGAATCGATATTTGCGAATACAGCATCGACGCGTGTCGCGAGTGCGCGGCTCGGTGATTTAAAGCAAAGATTAAAAATAAAGGGGACACGCGTCGAGTTTCCGTCGATCCCCGTGTGTCGAGCAGGCCGCCTTTGTTGGCCGCGCCTCCTGCCCGACGCCGTTGCTCCGAAAGTAGCCAGCCGCCTATTTTCCGATAGCCGCGTGAACCAACAACAATCGTGCTTGTCGATCGTTTCGTTATATCGAATGACCACCGCGAACCACCACCCCCGCTCGCTTCTTCCGTTCCTGCTGTCACGCTCGCTCCTCGCCTTCTTCCTCCGCTTCGATTCGGACGGTTTAACGCCGACCTCGTTTCGTCGATCAGCCAACTCCCAATTTCAACCACTGCCCTTTTCTCTTCTTCCTCGAACGCTGTCTCGCCGTTTCACTCGGCACACTACTCAACAAGAATCGATCCATCCAACGATTTTCGACGCACTTTACTTTTTACCTTTACCTTTAGCATTTGAATTTTCCAGTTAAAAAATATCCCAACGTAACGTTAGGGATTAATCTGCGACGTATCGATCGCGATCGCGAATTCGCCGCAGACCGCCACCGAGCAGCGATGACGTACCTACGCATTATTAATTAACGCTGCGCCCCGCGGCCAGGTTGTCGAGCGGCGGTGCGCGCGTAGGGTTTGTCGAAGGGTTTGTCCGTCGCCTGTGTCGTGCACGCTGTAATTACATACGTAAAAGTTGCGTGCTCCAAGGGTTACACATCTATATAGCGTATATGTATACCAACTGCCTACATATATTTTTTATCAGGACGACGCGCAAGAAGAAGGACAAAACCGTTAGGCAGCCTAGTCCTTCTCGATTTGACCGTCAAACTCGGCCGTTCTCTGATTAACTTAGATCGACGGTTCTCGCGCTCCGACGAGCAAATTAGAAAAGCCTCGATCGTGTCCCACAACGTTACACAGTGGGGGTTTCAAAGATTCCGTGGCAGAGGGACGGAGAAAGAGGCCACGAGAGCTGACTGAGAACCGAGGTAGAGATAGAGATAGAGAGGGAGAGGGAGAGAAAGAGAAGGAGAGGGAGAGAGAGAGAGAGAGAGAGTTACCACAGCGATCCAGCGGCTTGATCGATCGGCACGATCGTCGTCCTTGAAGTGGTCGACGTCTCTCTCGGCGTACGCAGAGCCGGAGGAACGAACGAAAGGAAGAAACGACGGGAAGAAAGAAGGAACGAAGCGAGCTGCAAGCAGCCAGAGAGCGGACGAAGAGAGCAGCAGCCACAGCCACAGCCATAGCCACGGTGTACGAGATGGAAAGCCCCTCTGCCCGATACCGGCAACCCACGACAACTCGAGTTAGAAGTTTCTTTGTCGCGTTAGCATGGCGGCATTCGGCAGTGTGCACATGCCGCGGTCTAAACAAGATGGCCGTCTCTCCTGTCGAAAGGAGGGGACGAGAGGAACCGGGCTGCCGCGGGGGCAGGATGGGGAAAGGGGGACGAATTCAGGCTGTGTTGGAGGCCGCCCGGTTCCAACTCGCATTAGAGAACACTCGAAGATTATTACTCGCGCGGTGCCGGCCGCGTGATCCTCAGGCATCCGCCTGATAAATCCTCCTCCCATCCTTATTTTCTAACGCTTTTGGAGGATCCGTTCTCTAACCTGCAACCACCAAACGAACCTTCGTCCTATCTCCTAGACTATTGCAAAACTCCGCGAATTCATCTTCGAGAAAATTTGTATTCTCTCCGCTGTCCGATGCTTGAGATGATTTCCCTCGCAGGAATTCCGCGCGTCGAGGATGCCTTTGCGCGGTACGCGCGCCGCGTGGTCAACGGAAATCGGCGCTTTTGCGACGCATTAATCGTCCGGCGCGTCTCGCTGTTATAAATCTCTGGCCGCGGTGTCGAAGGGAAAACGATCGATCTTCCCAGAGATCGAAGGCTGGCAGGAGCACGCGGTTTCCGTCACTTTCTTTCAGAACGGCCTCGAAATCCGCTGAAATTAAACGCGCCTACGAATTCCACGATCGAGCTACGGAGATGCTGCTTCGAGCAGGTCTCGAGCCAAGGTTGCAGAAGAATACGTAGCAATCTCAGCTTAGACGAGACCGTCTCGAGTGTTGCAACGATCTGAGCGTGCCGGTCGGTCGCATTTAAGCGTACGTATGTACGTACGCGGTAAAATTTCACGGCAAAACAAGTTACGTAAAGTGTCCGCGGACACGGCGTTAAAATGCGTCGTAAGAGCGTATTCCTAAAATTACCTACCGCCTATTACGCAATATGGACTACGTGCTCGATTGAAAACGCGTAATCGATTCGCGCGAACACTTGTTCGGGAAAATTCCTAGCCACCGGCTAGGCGACGAGGAACGAGGAGCGGACGGATTTGCATCTAATGCCAGGCCCGGAGAAGGCTATGCCCACCAAAATGGTGGTCTGTCGCGCGGCGAGCACGCGAGCACGCGAGCACGCCAGCTGCCGCGCGGACGACGAGGGAAGAAAGGAGAGCATCCGCTGCGAGTGACTTGGAAAGAAACGAAATGGCAACTGGTTGGTGTTTCGAGCCGGTTCAAAGATCGGCGCATCCGTTTAAATTGTTCGTCGAATCGAAGACTAGGTCGAGTGGCGAGTCACGGTGTCACGAAGCGCCTCGAGAAATTGGACGTGCGGCCTGTGCGAAGGGCATTTCGTAACGCGATTGCCGCCAGAGAGAAGATTGGTCTATACCTATGTACAGAGCAGAGGGAGAAGAGATCAGAGGAGACGATGGAAAATCTCATAGGCCGTTCCAAAGGTTATTTTCTGCGGCTTTACGAGCAGCAGCCA
>NW_017101026.1:708955-717389 GCF_001263275.1 Habropoda laboriosa
AGCAGCAGCCAGCCAGCCAGCCGGCCGGCCGGCCGATAGATACCTACTTTCGCGTCATAGGAAAAAAAGGGTGGCGTAACGAGTTACGCGGCAGCCACTGTTTCTCTCCTATAGCATCGTCTAATAACCGGGAAGAGGGAGACCGTACCTAATTATCCTTACGGCGTTCCTTAATGTTTCATTGTTAATTCCACCTGGTGATTCGATTCACCGCCGCTCGGACTATGTTTCAATCGGCAGGCAGGGAATAATTTTTTACCGATACGACGTAGTTTACGCAGGTAGGTAAAAATGACGGGGAGCACGTCGTTGTTTGAAGAATTCCTTTTTAACGGGGCGCAGGGAGACGCGTGTGGTGCTCGGCGCGGCGCGGCGCGGCGTCGATGATCGAAGGTAGAGGCGGCAAGCGCGGTCGCGCTCGCCAGCTAACGTCAGGAGTGGTTTGTGCCACTGACTGGCCAGTTCGTTTCTAGGACAGCTAGTTTTTCACGCGATTTTCGCGCGATACAACGCGCTCCGTGCCTAACCTATACCGAGGCCTGGCCTAACCTTCTTTCTTGCCCGCGATGAAATTGCGATCGGTGCTCGCGATAATGCGTCGCGGCAACCTAGCCAGCCAGTTAAGCCTGCCCTGTTACGACCACGGCGGCGGCGGCGGCAGCGACGACGAACGCCACGATTTTTCTCGCTCGTCCACCGTGCGCTCCGTCTGCCTCCCCTTCGAATCCTACCTCCACGTTTACGTAATCCAAGGCTTTTCGATCGAATGACGAACCGAGAAAAAATCCTCCTCGATCACATCCGCTTCTTCGATCTCTTTCTCGCCGATCGATCCGATCGAACCTTCGATTACGCGTTCGGTCGTAAGAGGAGAGGGGGAGGAGGGGAGAAGCGAAAGGAAGACGAATTTTCCAACGAAGCGATCGACAGGTATGTACGTCGATAGGATTGGCGAAGAGAGGAGAAACAAGTGGAAAGAGTAGAAATGTGGAATGGTCGGTCTGGCATCGCCATGTAGAGGCAGCTCCGCCGAAAGAAGAGAGGACAAACCGGCGATGCGTTTCGGTGCGTAGCGCGCGGATTGCACGCAGTCGATCGCGGTGTGTATGGAAGTGGGCAGAGATCTATGTGTACAAATCTGTAGATAGGTGTTGGTGTACCTACGTATAGGAGTACCTAGCTATATAAAGAGGGAGCGCGACCGCGTGCTCTCGCCTCGTCGATACTCACGATCACGGAGTGGTGTAAGTGCGTGTGGACGGGCACCAGGAGCACGGGTATGTGGCACAAGGCCGACATTAGCATCTCTACCGGTATACCCCCTACCATTTCGCGTCGTCGTCACGGCACAACTCTATCCGCAGAAACCTGTATTCCGGTTATCTTGCTTTTGCGGCAACCGAGAGACTGGCGTCGCCATCGTGAGAAGGCAAAGGACCTCCTACTACCGGCGCGGCGCGGCGCGGCGAGGAGACCCCACGGTACACCGTTTCGAATGGATACGATCCTTCGAACGCGCCGGATTTTTCGACCGACACTTTTGCCGCTATAACGGGGCTATCTCCTCCGGTTATCTTCAGCCTCCGCGCCACGCACCACACCTCCACGGTGGAACAGAGAATGTATTCTTTCTTTCCCGCGCACTTCTCGCCATTCCTTCGTTATTATCGTTGAAACGGTAAGAACCCGGGATTTTTACCCGTTATCCGTCCAATTTTCCTCTCTCCCGTACTTTTTCGCAATTCTCCGTACAATCTCGCGACAGATTCGTTTACGATTAACCACTGTTACGTCAGCTATATTCGAACGTCGTTACTCACGGCTCTGACATAAGGGTGTCATCGTGCTCCTTCGTTTCCAACAGATGATTTCATTCGAGGCGAATGAAGATAATCAAGTCAAACTCGATGTAACAATTTTTTCCTTTTTCCCCCCTTTTCGTCGGAGCTTACGTTTGGAATTAGCGGAAGACGAGTTTTTCCCCGGGGGGGAACTTTCGAAGAAATTTCGCCGAGCGGATTTCCAGGTCGTCGTCTAGGCGAATCCGCCGATCGAATCGAGGCTCGACTCTCGAATAGAAGGAATCCAACTCCGTAGACCGATAAGTAATGGGGCACTGAGTGACACCTTAACCTGGATGACCGGTATGTACGTGCTGAAAACTCGCACCGAGCGAGCCACTCGCTCGCTGGATTAGCCAGTGGACGCGAATTGGCGAGATTCTAGCGCGCGTTTCATCCTCGGTGAGAAACAGTAGCGGCCGGATGTCTAATCTCCGTCGTCTCTTTTCTTCAGATGCCGATCGACCTTTCGATGCGTCGAGAAATCGAACAAGAAACTTGCCCGGCCGATCTGCGACGGGAATCTCATTCACTGGCGAGACAACATTTTCCTTCGTCCGAATAAACTATCACCTGATATGATTTTGCTTGGAAAAATGGAAGAATCGGAAAGTGAAAAAAGCAGAGATTAGAGCGTAACCGCGAGCGTCACTGCGAAACGAGCATAATATCGGGCTGCGTTATCGTCGGATGCACTTTGGGCTCGCAATTCGGTGCCCCACTCAACGGTACAAAGAGTTCGTTTACCCCGTTTAGACGTGTGAGCGAGGCCAGCTGCTATCGGTCGATTCATGCGCGACATTCGACGAGAACCGACAGAGACGCCGAGAAACCGACGGAGAAAGAGAGAGAGGGAAAGCCGAGAGAGCGACGAGATAAAGCTGAATTTAAGGCGCGATCGGGGACCCTCTCGAGAACAAACAGAACTGCGACGTCTAGACGATCGTCGCAGATATACAGGGTGTTAATAAATATATCGGGGGAACATTTTTCCCGAGATCGATTCTACGCGTCGAAACAACGAACCACGGCGTGTGTACGCTTTCGTCTTTCCCGATAAAGCCTAATATTTCATCTCCGCCGATTCGTCTTTTCCCGTCGAACCTCGTTACGCTTGAATCCGTATATGTGCTACATACATATCTGGAAAGAGGAAGCTCGAGCTTCCTTCCTAGAGGCGAAAGCGTTATCTCGATTTTGCGATCGCCAGGCGTCGTGGCTCAATTTTCTCCGGCGCGGCGACTGCGATGAATTTCGTAACGATTCTCGAACGCGCTACTAACGGAAGAGAACAGTCCTTTTCTCTCGACATTTGAAATTTTATCGGCCGGTAAGATCTCCGAGAGGAGACCTCGGGGATGTTCGAGTCCGGATATTCGATGGGAAGACGATTTATTTTCGGATCGCGCAAAGTGAACGCGAAAGCGGTTCTCCGCGATCGATGAAGTAACGGAGAGGAGGAGCGCGTGGGAGGTGCGATTCGCTGGCGTGCGTACGAGCAAACCAGTTTCTCGTTTTAACGCGTCCGTGTACTCGAAGAAGAAGAAGAAGAAGAAGAAGGAGAAAAAATGGGTTTCCAGTCGCATTACTCGATACCAGACAGCTGATCCTCACCTTTCCCATTTCCTCCTCGTCGCGATCGTTCGATTTTGGAAGGGCGAAAATGCGTATCTCTGGCACATTGGCGACACTCGGACGCAATTCCACGGTCGCGTATTCTCTTCTACACGGCGGTGTAGAGTGTAACAAGATCCGTGGCAAATAAAAGAGCGCGAGCTGACAGTGCTACCGCAACGGTACGGCGGAGCGAGTCACGCGAGCGTAGGTCGCGTTCGAGCGAGGCTGCAGATCGATCGGCGGATCTCCGGTCGAAGAAGACGAAAGCTAGGCTTGATCCGGTGGCTACCTAGGGTTTAGGATTTATCGCGACGCTAACGGAATTGACGATCACCACCTGACGGTGGAAGCGACGCGGCGATACGATGGCGTGCAACGTTCGAGTGACGTTATCATCGCCGAAATAGCGTATCGATAAGGTCGTCTCTCGGACGCGCGGCCAATGACGCGCGCGTCTGCTCTCGATAGAATTCCATTAATCTGGCTTACGACGATCGGCCGGGATGCGTGGACGGTCCGGGACGCAGGCGGCGGTGTCTTTATTCGCGGTGTAATTAATTCGCGCCCGTCCAGCCTCTACGAAATAATGCAATCTTATCAAGCGGCGGACACGTGAGTACATACGCGCGTGTTCGCCGACAGGCAGATAACGAGAGTATTTTGGCGGTGCGACGTGCATCGATAAAATGCCTCTCCTCGATTTCGGGAAAAACGCATGCCAGACGAAAACATCAGTCGATGTCCTGTTCATTTACGTATTTCCTTATCTCCCGCTCGACGATTAAATTGTCGAGGAACGAAGACGAACGGTTTCCTTCCTTCTCACCCCGTTTCTTTTATTTTTTTCCTTCCTCTCTCAGCTGAACAATCACGATTGAAAACGACGCCTAGCTGAGGAAAAATATTAAACTTGCGCAACGTTCATCGTTCAAGGATAATAGACAGTTTCAGTAAACTAATCGATAAGTGAAACTTTTAACTGATTCGACGGGTATCTTCCATTGGTAATCTACTTTATTGCTATCGTTCCACCTGAAAAATTCCTCGAAACGAGCTGAAAGAAAAGAAATTTTCTGAAATGGTATCGATATACCAACGTTTTTTCCGCAGTGTCGTTGACACACGCAATAAGCCGTCTTTATTCTCACGTCGATCGTCCCTCTCGAAAATAAAAAGCGTTATCGATAAACAGACGAAAACAAGCCACGAAATTTACGCGTCTACTATCTACGTTACACGTATTGCACCGGGAACGATAATGCACTGGCTGCGCGTGCAGCGTTGAAGGTGACGCGAAAAACGAACATTTTCTCAACGGTCCAGTCAGATCGGATCTCGGTGTTTCACGTCGATGCGAGGATTAGCGAAATCGACGTTACGACATCGCACGATAATCTGCGACAGCGACGATTAACGCGTCGTTTAAATTCGATCAACGAACAAAGTAAGTATCCGGTGGCCATCTCGTAAATTTCGTTTTCCATTGACCTTAGTCGATCTAACCGTAGAATTGATTACAACTCGGCGCAAGATTATTCCCCGGCGAGAGCTCGAAATGCCAACACGACCATGACGGCTAGAAGTTGTCAAACTAGTTGCGTAAACGAAAAAGAAAAGGGAAGAAAAAGGCGAGGGAAAAAAGGAGATCGTTACCACTCGTGCATGTTTAACTGCATACATACGTGGCGATACGAGGACGAAAGTGTAGCACGGTCTGCCAGCATTGGGAAAAAGACCAAGTATCGGCGTAGCGTCGAAACTCGTGGAGGAGTACGACGAATTTGGACCACCCTGTAGCGGAGGAGTGCGGTAGGTTAGTGAATCGAGTGTTATCTGGATGCACGGGACGTGCAGACGGCCAGTACGGAACAACATGTCCGAGTCAGCGAAACAGAGACACTTTAAGCAAAGCTGGCGAATCAGCTTCACGGGCGGCACTTAAAGTGCACTTTCCACGCACGAGGTGCAGTTCTCTCCGTGGCGTGCACGCGATACCGAGGTTCTACCACGGCCGGCTCCTCGGCAGCCCTAAACGGCCCATTTTCGTCGGAACTAGACGAGGACAACGAGGACAACGAGGACGACGGCGACGACGACGACGACCACGACGACGGCGGCGTTGGATCGTCGACCGGTTAAGCCACCGAATGAAAGTGTGCATATATACCCGAGCCAGTGTGTTAGTGGAAACGTTAAGATCGCGAAACGGCGGTGCGCGTCTAGACGCTGACGATCCTCTCGAGCTGACTCGGAGGAAACGGGTTCCCCTACGAATATTCGAACTCGAGGATTTCAACGAAACTCACCTTCCTTTCCTTCTTTCCCTTTTTTTCTTTTTCTCCTCTCCCCGAAGTCGGCGTGATAAGGGAGAACTTATATAATCGTCGCGTGGTGCATCTTCGAGGCGAGGAATCCGGGGCTCGATATCGGATCTGTCAGATAACCCTTTTTACCAGTTAGTTCTTATCGTTTATCGGATGGTACTTAAAGTGCGATATCCAGCCGTGTGCAGTTTCTGTATTGTGCCGCGCGAGTGCTAATTCGCCGTAGCGAATTTCGCGCGATTGCACCGACAATCGTAATTGACAGAGTTGTTTTCGCACGAAGACACACATTCGGGAGTGAATAACCCGTGACAATGGGTTTCGCGGCCAAGTGAAAGAAACCGCGGCGTGTGCGACCGATAAAAACGTATCCGACGCATAAATCAACCTTTACATTCAAAACAATCAGTTCCGTGAATTGCAGCAACGAAAGCAAGTTGCGCGAAGAAATCTGAGAGACCGGTGCTACGCTGTCCACTGGTTAAACGTACGGCTAACGCGGTGTATCGATCCACGGGGGATTATTTTTATCGCGATCTAGTGAATTCCACCGGTTTTCGTATTGGCACGCGCGGGAAACCGGGTGGAGCGTCTCGCGACCGATACACGCTCGATTCGTTGCAGATGCACGTACACCGGTGTTGTGAATGCTCTATTGCCTGGTGAATCGTTGGAATTTTACGCAAACCTGGACGCACCGTGTTTCGACCACGATCAACTGGAACGTAACTGACAGCTGTGCATACAACCGGTGAGTATATTATACGAAAATCGAAAATTTCCTCCCCTTCGTCGAATCTGACAAATTCGATCCGAAGAGCATCGCGGCTGGCAATTCGCGTGGTGACCTTAAAGAGGCTCGAACGGAACCGTGGTGCCGGGCGTCGCATACTTCGGGAATTAGAAATAACAAGCGGCGACCGAACGAACGGATTGCTTGATTAACAGGGCCTTTACGAGCGACCACTCCTCTCTCTCTCTCTCTCGGTTAGCTGGGACTGGCGATAAACCGCTAATAATTTCTGCGTTTCACAAGCCACGCTGTTAGTTTATTGGTTGTCTCGGGTGAAACACGATCGTTAAAGAGACGTCGACGGTCCTAGGTTCGAGCGCCGAGTACTAATGGATCTATCGAAGAATTCGCGAATCTGGCTATTCGACTGTGTAAGAACGTCGCGAATTAGCGAGCGAGAGAGTTCAAAGAAGAAGATATGCTCGGAGAATACGACGATAAGGCGCGCGATGCGCGATCGTATACGCAGATAAAGTTCCGCGCGTGGTTGCACCACGACGCGTCGGTGAGTTCAATTTTACGCATCAACGTTTCGAGAGACGTCGCGCTTGTATCCGTGCCCGCTTATTATCGGAGTATAAGCGGCGTATTGACTCACCTGACTGTCGCGAGAATGAGTCAGAGTTGGATTGTCGTTCGCGGCACTCGAAACCCAGGCGAAATCGCGAGCGGCTGAATGCGCGACCGTCCATATTTCACTGCTCGTCTTTCGACGTTTGTGTACTCTCGCGCGAACGGTGGAGCGGCCCGGTTCGAGTGCAACGGGGCCGATTCCGGCAGCGTACGCGCGTCGCCACGCATTGGGATAGGTCGTCGTGTTCGCTAGGACAGGGAGCGCTTTGTTCCGAGAGTGCCTCGAGCGCGTAATCGCAAAAAAAAGTTACTCCCGTACGTATCTTTCGACGTCGACTCGTTCCCAGTCGTTTCGAGTTCGAGTGCAACACACTCGTCAAATTGTAAAATTCCAGGTGGAAATTTGTTTCGATACGGTTCCGAGTAACGCGAAATGAAAAATGCTAGATTGCGCAAAAATCCGTAACGGGTGGAATGAAGGTTCGGCGATTGGGAAACGAGGCGAGCGGAATAATCGAGAGGACCACGTTTGATGAATCAGCCGGTAGCGCGCACAATACAGGAGGGAGCGCGGGCCATTGAAAGGCAGCGGGGCAAACGGGAGGAGAAGAGGGTGAAACTAAAAAGGCTAAAAAGAGGAGGAGGTAGCGGCGAGAGATGGAGAGGGCAGAGAGAGAGAGAGCGAAAGAGGAGGAACGCGAACGAGAACGAGAGTGAGAGCTCTCTCGGTGCAGCCGTATTTTCGGGTGACCGTGGCCCTGCCCTCGGGACTGGATCGTTTGTGTGCCACTCGGTGCATTCTACCCACAGAAACGCGGCGTGCGGTCGTGTGCATGTGCGATGCACCAGCGCACACCGTCGCATTTATATTTGGCTGGAGGGCGGAGTAGAGCTTCGACTCGAATCCTCTCTCTGTTTCTGGCGGTCGCGTGCACGCGAGTACATCGGTGTGTAGGTGACCGCGACTGCACGCACATACGCCGGTGCATACGCCGGTGTTTGCATGCGCGCACGAACCGGCCGGAGAGAGGGGGTCAGTGGTTTCGTCGGTTTTATTATTCGGCACTGTACGCCGAGTTAACCCAGGTCAGTGTGGTAAAAAAGCTACACGTTCGAGCGGAGAGTGCATCGGAGCGAGAAGGGGCGGGAAGGAGCGAGAAGGAGCGAGAAGGAGCGAGAAGACGTGTGCGTGCACCGTGCACACGTATGCACGCCTCTGCCGCGAATAATCGTGCGAGACACATCCGCTGCCGAACCGGGGCCTCGACTCGTCGTTGGTATAGTCA
>NW_017101026.1:717614-724501 GCF_001263275.1 Habropoda laboriosa
TACGTACTAAGCACATATATAACATATTCGGAAATACTCGCGTTAGGATGGAACGGCAATCGAAGGGTAGATATACACATAGGTACCTACTCCGTTTGATTGGAAAAAGACGAGGAACGGCTACCGCGAAAAAATACACCGTTCACCCTCGTAGCGAGAGAGGAATTCGTGAGAACGAGAGGGTCTCGAAAGGGCTGCTGCGGCAAAGTGCCGAAAGCTGGCAAACTACGGCGGTGCTTGATGGGAGGAGTAAAAGCGCAGGGAAGGAGAGCCGGAGGGGGCCGCGAAAGAGGGCGAGAGGGAGACGGAAGGCCATGGCAGAGGTGGGTCGGTAGTTTCGCCAGTTAGCCGGGTTTAAAACAGCTGCCAAATTTCCCTCTCGGTCGAGAGAGTGAGAGTGACCCATCGAGAGCGAGTGTGTTCCACATCGCGTTTCGCAGCGATACAAGCCGGTGCAGCCAGCTGTGCACGTACACATGCACTGGTGCACGCAGACAGGCGTGCGAGCGCGCGCGCGCGCGCCCGCGCCTCCACATGCACCGACGCAGCCGGTCGAGCCATTTGTGCGCATCCATGCGCGCGCTCCTACATGCACGTCCCCACGTACAAAGGCTGGAAAGCGCGTTGCCACGTACCTCTGTCTGCACGTGTGCTACCTCGCTATGTGACCGTGCAAATGGCGTACACACACGGGCAAGCACGTGGCAAGTTTCGAGGCGCGTTTACGTGAACGAGGTGTACGAGTGTGGAGGGACACACATCCGACACACCACCGTACGGTTCGGATGTGCCAGCCGAATACGACGCTTCGCAGAGGCGTCTCGGTGTCTGCATGCATATCAGATGCATCCACGGAGACTCGAGACCAGACTACTATGTACCTCTATACTCGAGACTGCTGGTTGCTGCTGATCGACGGTCCGATTCTCTACGATTAATCTCGACAATTTCCCCAATATATGTACCTACACATACCTATATCCTTCGAAAGCGATCGGGTAGTGTACGAGAATATCGTCGCCGGCGCGGTGCAGCGGCTAGCTCGAGGAATCGTAAGCGAAGGATAAGTAGAGCGGAACGCGATGGGACACGCAACGATTCCGTTTCGAACCGCCTCTGGAATTACCTCTACCTATCTCGCTGAAAATTATCGTTCGAAACTGGAAAAGTTGAGAGTCCCTGCTCTCCTATGTACCTCTACTATATACCTACTTATATTCGATAGATAGAGAGGAGGAGGAGAGAAGTGGCCGAAACACGGCCGGCCACTCTCAGTTTCTGGGACTAGAGCAACAAGTAGTAACCGCGTTTATATCGACGCCGTTGGCTACGTAGTGGATGCACAGTAGGTATTAGTATACAATATATAGGTACACCTATATACGTAGATGGGTAGGTGGTACATGTGGCCTGCATATATAACGTAACCGAATATATAGGTCGGGTGCAGCGCGACGCCAGCTGACGCAGCAGCAGCACCACCACCACCAGTAGCCGGTTTAAAGCGCAGTCAGTTACCCCCGAAAATTTTCAAAGTCGGACAAAGTGGTGGGGGATGGTGGTAGGTTGACTAGCGCGTGCCCACCCCCGAAATACATGGAATCACCTAGCCGGGGGTATGTACCGCCCCCGTTTCTCTCTTATGTATGTAAATACACCTACCTACCGTACGGCACATGTCGATCCCCGTGGCGATCGTCCAATGCCACGCAGCAACAGTTTGCCGGAGCACACGCGAAAAACCTGGCGAAAATTTCCACCGGCTGCAATGGGGCTACGTGTACGCGGGGATTCCGCGCGGAGAAATTACACCACCGCCGAGTTCTAGGTACCTACCTACCACCTACGTTTCTATTATCGTGCGCGCAGTTCGTTCGTTCCATTTCGCAGCGTAAACACGCTAGATTACCGATGAATCCGTTTAATCGCGCGGCGATTCGCTTTATCGAAAATATCCAACGAAATGATCATTAGCTCGATTACCATAAAGGCGTGATTACAACGCAGCTGCGGAGAGGTGGGGGGTGGGGGGCGGAGAATTACACGAGCGCGAATGTAACTAAAATCATCGAAGGGGGCTGGAGGTGGAAGAGGGGTGGCAGAGTGGGGAGGAGGATAAAATGGCCGGTTGTTGGAGAGACTGGTCAAAGCTAAAATCAGGTTCATGTTGCATTGAATTTCCGGTAAATTAAGCGCGGCGGAGGCCGTCCTCTCCGCTTCTCGATGATTTTCGGCAAATTAGCCGTTAATGACGACGAAACGCGGTTAACCGGGTCTTTTCGCGGACGAGCCCGACGGTTAAGCGCGTTATTCGATTAAACGTCAATTAAAATAGGATACCGCGTGCCGTGTGTAAGCCGTGTGTAAGCCGTGTGTGCACCAAATCGATCGTTCTCGTTGCTTTCGAAGAAGCGACCAAATTATTTCGAGTTCTCCCCGGGTCGTTGACTTTATTTGTACCTGTGCCAAGAGCAACCTGCGCGGATGTCGACTCACTACCTATGTAGGTACTACGGTATGTAGATGCCAGGCCGTACATATGTATGTACGCGCGCGGTTCGTTCCTCGCGCAACAAGTAGGTATCGCCAAAATATGGCCAAACGAGAGCACGAGAGAGGAGACGAGCTCTTCGTATTCCTCCCACGAGCCAGTGAATTCGGAATTTTCAAGGGCAGCACGCTGCAGGCGCTGCGAACTCGTCGCTCCGAAAAGATTCATCTCAACTATCGATCGTCCAAACTACTCCACCGCCGCACTGCCAAATTAACTTACTTAACTCAAAGGCATACGTATAACTCGGTGTACGCGAGCGTGTGTGTGTGTGTGTATTCACCGGGAAACTTTCCAGCGAGTTACAACACCGCGTAGAATCGGTGGTGGTAGCTACCTAGGTACCAACTAAATAACGCCCGATTCGCTGGAAAGCTTTCGGTTTCATCACGATGATACCTACATGTACGTTTCGATCGATCCACTAGGTATACGGAGAGAAGTTCGTTACCTTTCCAGGGAACGAATCCTTCTCCTCTCTCTCTGCCCTTGCAACCATGGAGAAATTATGGCGAACCTTTCCATTCGCATTCCTTGCAAATCGCCGCTAGGATTCGACGCTTTCCATGCGCCGCCTTCAGTCTCACGATCCTCGAAACGATTTGAATGCAGTAGGCGAGCATAGTCGTTCCCGTGACACGCCGCTCCGTCTGCGTATGGAGACTGTTAAGATCGCTTTTAAATAATTTCGATCTCTAAACTGACCGCGCTCAGCTTGCCGCGTGACGGTCAAGGTTCCACTTTCGTCTCGTTGAGCGTTAATCTCCGTTAACCCTTGAGATACGTTTCGAGCAAAGTTTCACGTCGTTCGAGCGGGAGAAAGCCGATGATTCGCTCGCTTATCCGCGCGGGAGTACCGTGCAACCACTTGCGTAACACCAATTACAGTGGCTACGATATTTACGAGTAAACGTCGGTTCGTTACCGGCGCGTTTATGCACGCGTTACTCTATGTCAGCGCACCTTACACTTACGAGGACCCTTCGCCGTCCCAGATAATACCTACCCATCCGCTGGCGAACCGTGACGCCATTCACACTGACGTCACCAATAGAGGACAAAGTCACCGCGCACCGCCGTCCCACGAATTTCACCCGGGACGCCGCTCTCTCTTCCAGAGAGAGAACGAGAGAGAACGAGAGAGAAAGAGAGAGAGAGCTCGTTACGATAATACCTATCACACCGGTTAATAAAACAAATTACGTAATTTGCATAATCGATACAATTATCAGGGGAATTAATTTAAGTAATTGACCACGTGGAAATATCTGGTGGAAGTTAATGGAGCCAGCAGTATCCACGGGTGTGCAGCCTATGAACGATTTCCAAACAAATCGGTTCTAATTAAATTACCCTTTTGTCATATGATATGGAGTCAGGCGGGTTCGATTTGTAATAAACTTTCGTTTGAATTTACAAGCATAGCGAGTGGCGGAAATATAGAAAATACCTAAACGATAACCGTATCTACTTTGTGCACCGAGCACGGATGCAACCGGCTCGTCCGCGACGTACCTACTGGCAAGTGCCGGCGTCGGCGTCGTCTTCAGCGGCCGGGACGGATCGGTGCCGCGTCGACAACGTGACGCGTGACGTCGAGCGTGGAGCGCGAACGCGGCGATAAGCGGAGATACGGTCAAGGCCGACTTGGATACCGGCCTATCCGTTCTCTTTCCTACACCGGCTCGACACCGGAATCAACGCGCGCCGCAACGTCACGCTTCGATCTGCTCTCTACCACAATGTGACGATAATCGCGACGACGACGACGACGACGAAAACGACGACGACGACGACTCAGTTGGAAGGCCGTCCTCGAGAGATTCGTTTCGCGTCCCCTCTTAAACCGCCTTCGAATTCGGCGCAGCCTTCGTCCAAACGGCCGCGCGATTGGTCCGACTGACCCATTGCCACTGACCTTGGGCTCATCCACGCACCGAACCGGCTCCTTCGCTTCAACTTTCGGCAATGCACTCCCCGCCAGACCGCTCGGAGTAAGTGAGCGAGAAGGAAGAGGCTTGTCTGCCAGACCGTCCGCCTTTCTGACCGGCTTGGCTCGTTTTCAGCGTAACTTTCTCGCGATGTGCCAGAGGAATCAGCTGATCTTACAGTCGGTCTGATTCAACTCGGAAATTAACGACGCGACGATGATTACAAGATGAAGTAGAAAAGAAAAAGGAGAGTAAATAGACGTAGACTATTTAACCTGTTGATTGGAATAGGAAAATTGCAAGTGCAGATAGTAGGTAGAAGAAACGGAACGAATCGAACGACTGCCCACAATGGACGATAGAGGTTCGGAGAAAGGATCTCTTTCTCCCTGGTGCAGAGATTCCGTTTGACTCGATAACGCGCACACTACCGATAAGATCGTCATAAGATCGTCCCCATGCGTTCGCCTTCCTCTCCTTTCGTTTTATTCGCGGCCGATAAATAATTCATGCTCCTTTTCGAGGGAACAACGTATACCTCGTAACCTTGTCGCGCTCCTTGATCCCGGCTCGAGTGAGACAACGCGGCTCTCTGCAGTCTCGACGATCATTCGAGGGCGCGAAATTCGTGGCGAAGGCTCGCCGAGGGTCAACGGAGGAGAAAGACTCCGCGGACAGAGGCCTTGTGCGGACGAAAAATGGACGAAAAATTTCACGCCTGTTCGATCGAAAGTTGCAAGTCCAATTGGTCGATCGGTTCCGAGAGAAGCTGACGAGGAGAGGACAGAGAGATAAGTGGGCGAAAAAGACACGCGGCTTGAAATCTACGAAACGCTCGCGCGAAGATTTGGTGTGTGCGTGGCTCCGCCTCCTACTCCTATCCAACCCATTCTAAACAAATGAATCATGTTCCAAAATGGCCGACTGAATTTAGACGTCACGTGGCATCGACGTACATGTATACACACATGCTCGCGCGTATCCCCGACCGCCGGAGCAGTTCAGGCTCTGCGGCTGCGAAGAGGAACTCACGCATAAAATACCACGCCGCCTGTATCTTGCTCCAGAACCAACGAGTCGAGCCTTTGCTTCGCACTCTGGGATCCACCGCGCTATTTTTCAATCTCCATCGATCTATGCACGCGATAACCTAAGAAAAAGCACCGTGAATCGAATAAGTCGGTAAGAACGCGTGAGAAAAAGGGATCTCGCCGGATGGAAGATAGATCGTCCCGAGACGCGACGCAACACGACACTAGGACGGTAGGCGTAGATTTTTCGGTACGTGGCGCAGGCATTGGCTCGCGAAGAGAAAGGCTGCGGAGCGGGCTGACTACCCACATAACGGCTCGGTGTATAGAGCTTAGAAGGCCGGCGGAAAATTTAATGTCAAGTATACATGGAATTGGTTTTGCCGGCATTAAACGACAATGTCGGTACGGTTAAACGACGATGCCCCTACTTGCGCGATTACGCGCGTGCAGAACTGCTCCGGCTCTCTGTCCGACGACGAGTCTCTTCGCCTTGGAAGATACACTAATTTCGCGCCTCGAATTGCATAACTGAATTCACGTTGGGTGTCTTGGTCGTCGAGAGTGAGAGAGAAGAAGGCGTCGACACGGGGCGTCCTATCTAATCAGCCACTTTCGTCTGCCATTTTGAAACCCGAGGCACGCCGTGCCCCATGGATTATCTAACGAATTTCTAAACCGTCCCCGTCCGCCTCAAGGTCCGCCGTGATCGCTTCTTTTACCGTCGCGATCTCCCCTTCTCCTTTCCTCGATCCTCCCCCTCGCGCCGCTCCACGCCGCTCCACGCCGCTCCTAGCCGCAGCCGTAATTCCGGAGTGGTGTGTTGCGTCAAGTTTGAAATCCGTGCGCGAAAAAGATAGACATGCCCCTTGATAAGATAGCCCAATAAATAGACAGATAGGATGCGACCGCGACTGTCCTACGATACGCGCGCGTCAACCGCTCAATTTTAATCGCCATCGAATTACCGTGCGAAATCGCATCTCACCGAATCGTAACCCTTTCCTTCCAACGATTCTCTCCTACAGCCCGTGTCTTCCGTTCGATTCATTTTTCTTCCGCGACGCGTGAAGCGCATCATCTTGGCGCGTTCTTGAATAGGATAGAGAAAGACGAATTACCGGCAATTACGCGCGAGGTAGAGAAAGAAACGCATCGAGGGAGAAGTGGGGGTGATTAAACACGGCCAGATAAAAGTTATAATCGCGTTTATCGTACGTGCACCCATTAATGAGAGCTTCACGGTCAATTTAACAAGATTTTACGATACCGTGGACTATAGCGCGGGAAACGGTGCGCATATTTTCAGTTAATAAATTAATAGACGTTCCCGCGGATATAAATTTCAACAAGCCGCCTCGTATACACCCGCAG
>NW_017101026.1:724528-737290 GCF_001263275.1 Habropoda laboriosa
CGCGTCTACGACGACGAGCGTACAAGTCTTTATTGGACGTTGATCGGCAGAAAAAGAGAGAGAGAGGGAGAGAGAGAGAAAAAACTAGCGGAATCGACGCTAGAGCGTTCGGTTTGCGCCACAGCGATTAGCTTTTAAATTTCAAATCGCAGCAGCAACTGCATCAAATTGTCTCCTATTAAAAGTGTCATGGCCACGGTGGCGCGCGGTCGAGCGGGGAGATTAAGCGGGTTACCAAACGTCTGCTCGCTGCGTGTTCTCTCTCGCGTTCGTTAGCAATCGCGAAAAATCTTCCTCTCGCTGTTCATCTCGAGTTTATCGAGATTCGTCGAACCTGCCTTCTGCCTGATCGAGAAAGACGCGGGAGCTAATTTTTTCCTCCGGGCGGAGGAATAATTGTCAGGTTTCGGGAAACGAAGTCGATTCGATCGGTCGACGTTCCAGGAACGACCGGCGAGGCATTCTTAAATTGGATTCTAGAAGGATCGCGTTCCACGAAGAAAACTCGGAATGGAGCGGGGTGAGGAAAATCGATAAAACTCGCATGTAAGAATGCATTAAGGCGATCTATGACTGTAAGACAAAGCAATGCGACTGGAACAGGTTTCCGGGGAGCCGAACGCGTATCGTGTAGCGTCGTACTCTAAGTACGTATACCTATCGTGGCTCTACGAAATGAGCAAGCGTTCACTCTAAAGATAGTAGTTGATGTCTTCGGGTAACGCAACACGTTGCCTTTAAATCAGGCTACGGGAGACAAAACAAAGACCATGTTGCAACAGAAAACAGCAATATATTGTTTCCACGTTTCGAAAATCGAGCTAAACTCTTACAGCGCGAGTAAAATTTGCAGATTTTTCAAGGAAGATGCAAATTTGATCGGTAGGTTGAAAGAAAGAAGGAATTTCTGAAATTTTTCTAAAATGGAGCACGAGTCTCTCTGTTCTTCTCTTACTTTTACTTTTACTACTTTCCTTTTATTTCGTACTTTCCAAGTATTATGTAGCGTTTCGTAAGAAAATCGTATTAACGAAAATTCGTCCAGAGTGGGAAACTCTTGCCTAGCACGATATCTCCACGCGCGGCGTACCAAATCGCAGGTAAAGGCAATTGGACCAACGACCACGACGACGACGGCGACGACGGCGACGACGACGATGGCGAGGACGACGATGACGGTATCTACTATCGCAGGTACAGAGAGGGAGAGAGACAGAGACTCGTAGACGGTGCAATGGTGCAGAGTTTCGCGATTCCTGGCGACTGGTCTAAGGAAAGAAGAGCAGGCAGCGGTGTGCGAGCAAGTAGGTACTCGTAACTCGTGCTACGTAGAGGACGGTGGCACGGCGTGGTGACCGTGCGTGTGGCGGCGGTTCGACTCGTCGAGAACGGTGGCAGTGACGAAGGTAATGGTAGTGGTCGTGGTCGTGGTAAACGTCAACACGACGACGACGACGACGAGAGTACGACTACGAGAAGGACGAGGACGGAGGCGGCGGCGGCGACGTCGACAACGTCGACAATAAGGAGTAGAATGGTAGTGGTGTGGAGTAAAGGAAGGTTTCGAGTACGTATTGGTCCGCGTATGTACACGCTGGTAGAGAACACGCATAGTGGTAGAGAAGAGCTAGTGGTATGCGTAGTGGTGGTGGTGTGCGTAGTGGTAGTAGTACTAGTAGTAGTAGTAGTAGTAGTAGTAGTAGCAGTAGCAGTAGTGGTAGTGGTGGCGCGAGTCGACGGTGAGGAGGATAGTGGTGGTGTTGCTCGGGCGGTGGTGGTGGTGGTGGTGGTGGGACGAAGATGGTGGGGTGGTTGGATGGCGGCGCTCCTAGCGCGCAAGCCGCACCGTCCGACGCGGATGCAGTTACGGGAGCGCAGCGCGACCCAATGCAACTCGACGAACGTCGCATATCCGGAGCCGGATCAAACGTCGAGGCCTGGGCAAGTGGTGCGTGTGCGTGTGTCGCTTCATCTCCCTCTCGCCTGTGCGCCCGTGGAACGCGCGAGAGAACAAGGGGGAGTGTGTGACGGGTAAAGACGGAAGCAACGGAGGGACCCCGGAAATTAGAAGAAACGGTGTTTTTTTTTTCAAGGCGGTGCGCGTCTCCTTGAGAAAATCGCAGAGACAGAGAGACCGAGAGCGAGAGAGACACAGACAGAGAGAGGGGGAGAGGGACGAACAGAGAGAGAGAGAGAGAGAGAGAGAGAGGGTGGGAGAGAGTGAGCGAGAGAGAGAGAGGGGGGGAGAGAGAGAGAGAGAGAGAGAGAGAGAGTGAGAAGGCAACGGAGAGGAGAAGAAGGCGAAACAAGCCTGTCGAACTGTCCTGTGTACAATTGTAAATCCAAAGAAACGCGCTGTCCTTTGGATCGGAGAAGCGTTGTTGTCGTCGTCGTCACACCGCTGTTGCTGCTGTTGCTGCTGTTATTGTGTACGCGGCTTGCCCTTTTCGGACTCACGCCCTCGCCGCGTAAACTTGGTTCCGTTCTTGTGATCACGAGGGAACGCTCGGTTCTCGTGGAGAGGAACCACCACCGGCGCGAGTCTGAACGATCGACGTGAATCGTCGTGAATCGTGAACGATAGGCGAGAACGGAGTGGAAGGAAGGAGGGAGGAGAGGCACCGGTGTTTGGCGTGTTGGTCGCCAGTGAGACAGAAGGATAAGAAGGTGGAATCGGTGGAAAACGCGGTTCCGTCGGTGAGAATCGCGCGGCTCCAATTTCCCCGTCGCTCGAATCTAATTGGAGTTGGCGAAGGAAACGACACGAATGGAAAAGGGTAACGCACGAAGGGAGGCGAAGGAATAAAGGAAGAAACGGAGCGACGACGAGTGCTGGAACGAGAGAGAGAGAGAGAGAGAGAGAGAGAGAGGGGGGGGGGGAGAGAGGGAGAGAAAGAGGCGAGTACGAGCGGCGGTCTCGAGAGGATCGGAAGGATCGAAGAACGGAGGAGAGCAACAGGCTCCTAGCGTGGAAGGAAAACGGTGGAGGGGAGGCGGTACAACTGGAGAGTTCGGTGCAACCGTCGATTCCATTTCGTTAGTTCGCGCTCGATCTCCTTTTTCGTACGCGTGTCAGTCTACGAAAGAGCTACGCTCGACGCTGCTTGGAAGGAGACCTTGTCGGTTTCGCGGCCGTCATTCGGGTTTTCGCGGTCGCCTGGTGTTTCGTTCGTTCGACAGTTTTTTTTTCTTCTTTCCTTTCACGGTGCGTGATAAAGCATCGGCAGCATCGCAGCGAGGAGGCGGGAAGGCGAGCGAGCATCTGATCAATTTGGAGGAGAACGATGTCGAGGAAGGCGACGATGGTGGTCGAGCGCGGCTACCGGCTCGGCACGAGAGTGGCGAGCCGCTACCAACGATTCTGAGGACGTCGTCCCTCGTAGAAGAAGGAAGTACGACCCGTAATCCTTCCTGCCCGCGACAGTGAGTACACCGCTGCTTCGTTGCATATTCCTTGGTTTTTCGTGAAAAATCGTCGCGTCGCGTCGTAGAAACGCGATTATAGAACAGCAACGCATGTTGTACACGCGTACACGTACGTACATGTGTGCGCGCGTTTCCTTCGGAGTGTGCGAGGGGGCCTGCGTGAACGTGTGCACATGTACGTTCATGTGAGCGATCCCTCACGCGCGCGAGCCACACACCGAGAGGGAAGAAAGGAAGGGGCCCCAGGAGGGGGAGGGCAAGCGCGAGCAAGACGGCATATTACGAAGGAGAGCGCGAGAGCGAGAGAGGGAGGGAGAACGAGAGAGAGAGACGGAGGAGGAGGGAGCGAGATAGAGGGATATAGAAGGGGCGAGAAGGGAGGGAGGAAAAGAATCAGGGGGAAAGATAGAGACGGAAAGAGGAGTGCCCTCGCGTGCGCGTGTGTGCATCGAACGAGCGTGTGCACGTGTCATCGTATGCGATTCTAGATGCGTGAGAGAGCAAGAAAGACGAGGTTGTCGGGCCGCGGTGAGGAGAGGTCGAAGGGGAAGGAGATCGACAGCCCACAAGACGGACTAGAGAGCTTCTTAGACACCAAAATGGCCGAAAAGACTGCCGCGCTCTTCTCAGAGCCACGCCGACACGTTTCTTCTTTGCTTCCACTTGCTTCCTTTTTTCCCACGTTTTCACCGTCGGATCGCTTCGCTATCTACCTATGCGACAATTTTCAAAATGAAAAGCAAGAGTGTTTCTTCGCAAGTAATCCTCCTCTTCCACGGACACCGAGGGAGTCCTTCTTTTTTTCGTACGGTGGTTCGTTTTACGTCTCATTAGTCACTCAGGTACTCTCTTATCGGTGTTTCGTCTACGATCGTCTCTACCTTCCTTCGTCGAGTCTTCCCTCTCGTATAACGAGTGACCTCGTTACGTTCGCTCGAGCCGGTCTTATGTCGCGTCCGTTACGTCTCTCCCTCTGGGGTTCCTCTGGTTTCGATGTCTGGCCGACGCTGGTTGCCAGGCGTCCCGCAGGAGCTCCGAAATGTCGCGCGACGCCTCAGCGGAAACGAGAAACGTCTCTTCCCACTTTGCCACGCGAGAAATCTTCCCGACCAAATCTTCCTCCTCGATCTTCTTCGATTTCTCCCCAACGAAAGTCCATCGAACCGAACCTTTTTATTTTTCCGCAGCCTGAATTTCCAACAACTTTTCGCTAATTCGAGAGCTGCTAAATAGGTAGTCGCCGTTATGCTTTGGTACAGGGGATTGCGAAAGCATAGGCAACGCGTCACGTGTTCCGCAGGGGAACCTGTCGCTCCACACGGAACACGTAACGACGACCGGTAGGTACGCGTGCATTTTCAACATCCAAGGGCAACCGAAACGCCAAAGTCGTGGGTGTACGTGCACTCGAATCCTCGGTTCGTTTGTCCTTTCGACTTTTCTTTCCCAGTCGAAACTTATCTCAGATAAGTTTTCCCTTCGGCTGACCGAGCCACGGGCAACGAGGTTTCACCAATGAAATTTCCTTTCGATAACACGATACACCTGATCGGAGCGGGTAAACAGATTCTCTGGTGTTTACGTGCCAGGCGCATCGGTTGCATTATAACCGATCGAGCGTTGCTCGCTTGCTTCGCGAGGCAATTAGAACACGCGGATGCCAGGAAAACGCTGTCCACGTTTACGTTACTCCACGTAGAGTTTCCGGTTACGCAGCTCCTCTCGTCTCTCTCGTTCTACGCCAGAATTTCCGTAAATGGTTCACGGAACCGTAATCTCCGTGGAAAGTTGAGATAACGACTGGATTGAGGATGTTTAGAAGAGCGAGGAAAAATCACGCGTTAGGCCGAGCGTGATTCAGTTGCCACGGCGACGACGATTCATTCTTAACCTCGAATACGCGGCGATAAAGCTCGGGGCAGCCGCTTCTTGATAAATCGACGCGGCGGCGTTCCTCCGGAAATAGCGGACGTCTGCATTTATGTCAGTCGAACGTTTCACCAGGCGTTTAAGGTAGACATTTATTGACGCGATAACTTAGTAAAATTAACACCTGCCGGGGGAAGGTTACGCCTTGCTTGGATTAGGAGTAAACAGAGGGTTCAAGTTCAGACGACGTATCGCCAAAGAAATGAACATTTCCTTATCTCCTGTAACAGTTCTCCTTCTAATCGTTACTTTTACAGTTTAACGAGCTTACATTTAACCGTCTGCCGAAGATGTTGGTTAGGTTCCCCGGTGAACGTCTACGTAGGTAACAGAAAGTCGCGTTATTGGAAAACAGAATTGGTAACAGAAATGTCGCGATAATAGCTCGTGTTTTCGCGCGACCTTGCCACATCCAGCAGACCGCGTTTCGACAAAAAACCACGCGCGGAGAATTCGCGATTATTCGAGCAGTTTCGTGGAAGCTGCATTTCCAGAAAGTACCTACGCGGGGGTTTTCGAGCGCGTGTCACGAAACATCCGCCGCGACGCGACGGTGACGTGGAAAAATTTGCGAATCAAAATCGGAAGAAAGAGGGGGGAAAAAAAAAGAAAAACAGGCGAATACGCGAAATACCTACGTGTATCCGAAAGCACGCGTGTCGCGATGTCCAGAGTTATCGAATTTTATTTCTCTTTCTGCCCGTGTCCCCGCGCGGCTTCGTTGTGACGGCACCTTTATCTGGAACGCGTTTTGGATCGGTGTACGCAACGATCGAGAAAGTTCCGCGCGTTTCATTGACAGGCTGCCGTTTTCAATCAACGTGCCGGTTCAAATGCAAACTATCGGCAAGCCTGGCAGTCGGATCCACCCGAAAGTTTCCCGTTGTAAACGAAAATTTTTCAGCCAGCGAACCGAAGGCGGCCGAAAGCATGGCCGATTTCATAGAAATTCAAACGGTTCTTGCGACGAAAAGGAAAAAAACGAAATAAAACTAAAATGGTTTCGCAACGTATAAATAGAATTGGCGATGACGAGGAAGAAGTTGTAGCGCGTGGTGGGTTTCGCAAGTTAGCAGCGAGTCTAACGAAAGAAGTGACCGATATTAATTGTAGACACTGGTGGCCGATCCGCCATGTCAAAAGTATACAAAGGATCGCGAGCCACATCGAATCGTGCAAACGATTGTCGCAACTGCATCAAATAATAGCGGATTTACATATCGCGCTCGCGGTGCACGTGACAATTATTCATGTAATCCGTTGTCATCCTAGGTCTGCTATGTTCGTATGATAATAACCAATATGGAATTCTCTTCGCGTGTTGACAGTGGACTACATGGTAACGGCTGAGGATCGTGTGCGGCATCTTTAAATTTCGAAATGAACTCATTTATGTATACATCGAAAATACCTTTCCGATCGAGCGCAATCCCGGAATCGACGTTCTTTTCAAATTTATCACAGAGCGGATTGCCACGCGATTATTCTACCGTGTTATTAGATAGTAGAACCCCCCGAGCTCTCGCCAAAAATCAATATCGAGCGTAATCTACCGCGCATAGATTCGAGGTTCACAGTTTCCGCGTACACCGTGTATATACGCAGGTTCTCCGCTAAGGTCGTTTCGAAATCCCTCAAGTCACCGGTACTAATTTTGAGTCGCCGGTAGTTCACGGTGAAGTTACGATCACCACGGCGTAGCGTCTTGTTTTAGAAAGCAGAAATTTGCCTTATTTAGTAGGTTAAACTAGAAAATTCGGTTTGACCTCGATTTAGAACGACAGGCATAGCGTGTCAAAGTCCTTAAGTAGCGGCGAGAGGTTTCCATCGAGCCTTCAGTCCGAGCTTCTCCCCACCTCTCTCTCTCTCTCTCTCTCTCTCTCTCTCTCTCTCTCTCTCTCTCGTCGTCGTCGTCGTCTGACGTTCGAAAATCGCCGAAGCAAAATTTTCGCGGACTTGAAACGGAGCGCGTGAGGGGAAAGGGGAGAGCGAGCAATCGGGGAAATGTTTGTAAAGCGTGTACCTCGTTGCGTAATGTTTACAAGAAATCCGCGCGTCGAACGCGTCGAACGCGTCGTTTTACGAACCTGCTATTTATTACACGATGGTTTTACGCATCGCGGGACATAGTATTTGCATGTTACGTGTGAATATAGACGAATATAAGGAAGAAAGGTGAACAGAGGAGGTGGCGGCGCCGTGGAATAACGTAGGAATAGTTGTCGAATAGGAGAAAAAAGAAATTAGCTTAATCGGAATTCGCGTTGAATTACAGGAGGTGAAAGGCGATAAACTGTCGCGAAAAAATAATTACTGCAAAAGCGATGATTCAGTCCCGAGGTTGATCGATAACGCGGCGCGTCGCGTCGCGCGTTGCTCGGTACAGTTTTCGCGACGCGGAGAATAGGTGGGGAAAAAAATGAAACAACGATAGAGCATCGGCGTCGCGTTGTTCTCGGGCGCCATCGCGCGAAACGAATAAGGATATTAAATGCAACAGAATTTTACAGCTCGCGTAAAATCCGAAGTCGGCAGTTTTTATGTAAAATAAACACCGGTGGCCCGTTTGAAATAACGATAATTAAATTCGAACGAATCGTAATGGACCTTTTTCATTTTAATGTTTCGTGAAAACAAAATGTACGCCTGAAGTGCCCTTTCGAATATTTGCATCCCGCAAAATTCCATGGAACAATACGCAGTCATGAAAATGCACGTGAAAAATTAACACAACCAATTTGCCGCGCGCCACAGTTAATTCTGTTACGCTTCGTCACATAAATTCGCCAGAAAACCACGATACTGCCCCGGCATTTAATTCCAACAATGGAATCGCGGTATCCTGTAAAACGTGTAAGTATTCCCCGATATGATCGTGAAAATCGTTTATAATTTTCGCCAGGTCCGGCTGCAACGGGGATGAACAACAACCGTGGCAGTGGGAAAGATGGAAAAAGAAAGAGGGGGGAGAAAAACGAAAAAATACACGTAGAAGAGGCGAAAGCTAAATTCACCTGCGCACACACCAGGGATAATTCGTTTATTTGTTGCGGCAAGCTGGCGTAGAAAAATGCAATTCTCTATTCCGAAAAATATTACGAAGAAAAAGGGGCTCGCGCATGACCGCCGTGGATCGTTTGCACTTTTGCAAAAACCTGGCTGGATGCGGTGTAAAAAACGGGGCAAACGAAGTATGTCCGTTACGTTTAAGCGCAAACCTTTAGTTTCTAAGCCCGGTGTGCAACAGGTTGCGCCATTATGACAACTTGAAAACTCCGCTTCCACGAATATTTTCAAAATTCTTTCTCTCTTTCTACACTCGCTCGGTCCTTTTGTGCGGCTGGCTCCACGTAGAATTATTCTTCATTGTTTCCCTCTGAGTCGCGAATTCTTACACTTCCACGCTCTCTCTCTCTCTCTCTCTCTCTCTCTCTCTCTGTGTACTTGAGACGCTGACGAAAGAATTCGAATTGCGCAAAAGCTTTTCAATTGAAAACGAACGCTCGGAATAACCCGCGCACCTTTTCCCGCAACGCACCGTACTCAAACACTTTTAATGATTATTACTTACGCCTCGCCTGACCACTACAGCCAGAAACCGAATCCCTTTGTCGTGCCCGGGAAACCCTGCGTTTTCCGACCCACTACCTCGTTCTTTCGCTTCGACTAAGGACCAATCGACCCTGGTCCTCAAAAAAAAAAAAAAAAATCCAACTCGATCGTTCATCGTGAAAAAAAAAAAGAAAAAAAGCAACGAATCTGACCCACTTTTTAATTTGCCATTCTACCCGCTCTAATGCTACTTCCAACTTAACACTTTGACTGCTCCTCCGGTTGTTTTTTCATTTCGATACATCAGCCCTGCGAGGCTCAACTTTTCTCCAACTAATCGTGCACAGTGGCTAGTTGGCTAGTACCTGACGCGCAAAGTCCGAGAAAACGAAATAGTTACATTTTTACTCGGTACAGTTCACCATGTACAACGTATATACATATGTATGTAGTGGCGACTCTTTAGATTCTTCGTAAAATCGTACACTATATATGTACATATAAATGTAGGTATAGAAAAAGAAAAAACTTGTCGTCGATTTATGAACGACCATGATACACAGACTGGTGGCAGTCAAAGTGTTCCAAAGGTACTATACGGGATAAAAGGTTTCAACTAGCTTAGCGAATTAAAACGAACCGAATGAGCAGGTTTTAAAATGGGTCTGAGCAATCGTCTCCGATGTACTAGGAGAAAGGCTAGAGCTGAATCGCGTCGCGCGACTGCACGTGGATTCTAAGCTGGCAGAAACGCGACGATGCGCCGGTTAACTGCGGTGACATTCAAAATGCTTAGGCCATGGAGAGTCTATGCGAGCGTTACGATAGGCAGAGAGAAGAAGGGTGCCTTGGCGACGCGGGGGAGAGGGGTAGCGACGGGCGGCTCACGCACATTCACGTTCGCACCAATGCGTTTCTGCATTAGTACTGTTGGTAGTATGTGCGGTCGCGCGGTCGCCCAAGCAAAATGGCCGGCAGATTTAGACTTACGTAACGCGTGTGCATGTGCCGAACGCGCGCGGTCCGGTAACGTTGGTCCCAGCTATTTTTCTTCCGCGACGCCTCGCCTGGAAATGGTGGGGGGAGTCAGAAATGAACGCGTCGATTCCTTACGGACGTCAGCTCTCTCTCTCTCTCTCTCTCAGTCTCGCTGGTAAACGACAAGAAAAGAAAAAGAATGCGTTCGTGCGTCAGTCGGGTCTCTTGTCTTCCCGTTTGGGTTTTCTAGCGTGAAAATGAAAAGTTGCAAACGCCTGCACGATGAATTTAGATCAACGAGTGTCGCCTCGAGGGTCAGCATATTAAAGCCTACGTAATGGCTTCACGTGTTGAACACGATACCGAGCATCTTTCTTATCGTCCCTCTGCTAAAGACGTATACCCGTGGAGTACCAACAGTGTTCTTTGTTCTTCACACTGTAATTCTGTCGAACCGGTCGTTTAAATCTATGCATAATAGGCGTGCATAACATTTCGCGTAAGTAGATAGAAATGGGCAAGGTGGAACTTGCACCGTGTCGTGTGAAATTTGTCAAGGGCCCGTGAAGGATTCATAGAGAAACTGACAGTATTAGAGCAACTTGCCAGGTGAAACTTTGTATCGAGTTCTTTGTAAAAGTGCGGTTACAACTCTTGCGATTCGTTTCGATTGTTCGTTTCCTTCGCTCGTCCGTTACGAGACTTGTCTGTCCAGTAGGATAGCTGCATCGCGTTTAAACATTCAGAGGTTTCCGCGCAACACTTACGGTAGTATATACATATAGGTAGACACGGTGGAACGTGTACACATAGTTGGACGTGTATCGAGGTGTTGGCGAATAAGAAAAGCGTTCAAAAGGTGAATTAGAAAACTGATGGGTAGATTTAAGGTTGCGTAACTTCACGTGTCCCATCTTGACAAGGTGTCCTCGACTGAAAGTCTTCCTTTCAGTTATATTTAACCAGCCCGTGTGCACTGCCTACGTACGCGTATGCGCGGGTCGCATCGGTTAGGTAGGTTTTTGCGAAATGTTAATTAGCCGGAGGAAAGGTACGGATCATCCAAGATTCTGCACGTTCCGCGCATACCGCGGCGAGGCGTTGATTCTCTTGTTGCATCTTTCGCGATAGGTATCAAAAAAGTTCTTGAAGAGAGGAGAAGAAAGTATTACGACAAAAGCCGATAGGAAGCTATATTGTGCCATTAGATACGGCAGGATGCGCATCTAAATGGGAATACAGATCGTGCCGGTTTACTCTTCGAATCGTGCTGCATTTATTCATGGACCATGTCCAGAAAGGAGGAAATGTAAAAATAAACGTTTCGACTGTTCTCCGCGAGCACCCATTTGGTACGACGCGAGCCTCTCTCTCTCCGGTTGGATCGATTAATTAGGGAAACAAACGACATCGATCACTTCTGATATCGAACGAACACGACAGATCCCACGCCGCAACGTTTTGAATTTGTCTCCGGACCGCGTTAATGAGATGTGGATGATGATTCATTCGTGCGCAACAGTACGCGCCGTCCTTTCACCGGGAGAGTGTGGACATCACACGGGCGATCGCGATAAAAGTTGACGAATATTTTCACGAAGGCGCGCGAGCCTCCAACACACACGCGCGTAAAATCGAAGAGCTCGGATGGAGAAGATACGTTCGATGGAATAATCTTGAATCTGAAATGCCCACGTGCGATTTGTTCGGTGGTTGAATAGATGCAGGCGAGCGACACATGCACGTACGTATACCGTCGACGCGCGTCGAGTTAGCCTGAAAATACGTCGAGGAATTTTCGAAGCGTGAGAACGAAGAAAGAGAAAGATACGGTCGACTTTGACCGAGGATAACGTCGCGTAGGTTACTGTCCAAGCCGCGCTTTAGAACGGCTAATGGACCAAGACTCTATTAATATTGATAATGGCGAAAATCAGGCCAATAAGCGGCCATGCTACTGATCGCGTTCGAGGATACGCCGTCTACGTACAGATTAACTTGCAGCCACGGTACAGAGTGTCGGTTTGCACAGTCGACGTTCTCTCTCGCTCTCTTTTTCTCTCTTCTTAACCTTCCAGGCGCATTCAAACTCTGTTAACTATTCGAACGGGGATATTCTTAAATATGGTTTGAAAAGCGTACTTTAAACGTGCCTTTAATTTACCCAGTTAAAAGTATCCGTGTGGTCTGCTAACTCCACTTGTGGAACCTCTCCCCGATTTTATTCCTTCTTTCGATACTAATCATTTTCAACGTCCTCTCCCCCCCTCCCACTCTCTCTCTCTCTCTCTCTCTCTCTCGCGTTCGTATCCCGGTTCACGTTTAGTCGTAGTTCACTTCTTATTAAGATCTTATCATCGGTGACGTAAGACGTCGTGGACTGAAACGTGGCACTGTGCGCTGTTCCACACCAATTTTTCCTGTTTTTGCCACTCTTACGTCACCGTGCAACCACGCGAAATCGTTTCGAACAAGATCAACGTGGTCAAAAGTAATCATTACAACGTTATATTACACGCTTCTGCGCACTAGTGTCGTTAGCCGTGTGCCACGACGCTGGCTCGCTCGCTCGCTCGTCCCCCAGCGACGCTCATCTTTGAGATTTAATCGAGAAAAAGGCCGATCGATGCATCGCTCCAACTTATTCGTAATCCGTAGCTGCAAGTAGCTTTTCCATCACAGATTATACGGAGCATGGTAACCGTTCCGTAAGCTTCGAGTGCAACGGACGTTCGTCAGCCGTAAAGCAGCGTTCGCTAATTATTGCAGCTGCCATTGACACGCGCTTAGTAATAGAACAACACCGAAATATGTATTATTAAGTGAACGGAGGAGGGAACGAGAGCAGCTTGATCGAACGATTTCTCGATAGAAACA